>NC_056741.1:1950101985-1950184485 GCF_019279795.1 Protopterus annectens
CTTGCACCCCATGAGGAGTGTAGGGGGGCTTGCCCCCTTGCTTATACTTGGAGAAGAGTAATATGGTTTGTGTTTTATTTGTTTCTGTATGTACTTGTACTGCAGTATAATAAGTGTTGGTATCCTGTGTGTTATCACTATTTTGAGTTTTCACTATTTTGAGCTTTAGAGATTTTGGTCTCAGTATTTTGAGTTTAGGTATTTTGAAAGCCAGTATTTTGAAGTGGACCCGTTCCAGACTGGGACCTGGTCTGCATATCCTTACTGAATGGGTTTATCTTGATGACTGTCACCCTTGTTATATGCTGTTGATGACCCCAAGTCCCAGTCAGCCAGGAGTAAAATTTGATCACTTAATTACACAGGGAAGAGGAAATTATATTGAACAGTGCAAATTGTTTCCCTTTCTTCATGATTGTTTGATCTGACAGTCAGTATATATATGTTGCCAGTGGTTTGATGATACAGGGGGCTTACCCTCTTCTTACAAAAAAATATTGATTTAGATGTGTTTTTATTTGAATTATTTTGTGCAATCTGTTTTAGGTAAGTTTCTGATGAATCAATACTGGGCATTTTGATGTGTGTGGTAATACATTTGTGGAAATGGTTTCCATTTGTCATATTTGGTTGTCTTACAACCTTATCATAGTTAATTATGATAGTGTCTCCAATTATATTGCGTATTGGAAACAAGGATACCAAGAATTTATCCTTAAGAGTGGAGGGAAGCAAAGATCGAGAGGTGAAGCTTCACATCCATGTCGTGCACACATAAGAGTTATGATCTGGAAGGTCCAATCACAATTCTCTGCAGTTCATAGAGCTTTATCTGCTTCCTGTACAACAAAAAAGTAGGCAAATAGTGTTTTACAGCTTTGAAATCTGTATAACACTTAGCTCTGCTGCACAGAGAGTAGGCAGAAGCAGTGTCTCTCTGAGGAATGAATGGCTTAAAATGTTGTTAGATACTTCACTTTGCAACATTTTTTATTTTGTTTTTCTTTCTGAAAAAGATGTTAGCTTCTCACTGCTGTTCTGTGGTGGCTGGCACTGGCTGCTGTTATGCCCTAGCACAAGGCTAGAGTTTAATATTGTTGAGAGATGCTTAACAAAAGCTTGTTAAACAACTTTCTGACATCAGAAAAGTGCTTGACAAAATTTGGAGCATAATTACGGTGCTTTTTGTACTACAACATTGCAAACTAAAGGGGGACATTCTAAATACCAGACTTACAAATGATATAAAAGGTGCAATGCAAATGAAAATGACCTTATTAATAAAATTAAAATCATTACTAAAGAAATTATTTCTACACAAGTGTACATATATAATGAAAATAAAGTAAGGCTGTGAGATGGAAGTTTCCATAATATAAGACATAAAACTTGTTTATGTTTTTAAATTTTTGTCATCAAAATAGGGATATTAAATTAAAAATGTATTTATTTAGTTAGGTTTTGTTGATTGGAACAGCAGACTGCTCCAAATTAGACACATTTTCACCACAGCATGGGAGTTACAATACAACAGAGAACGGTAGTACAATTGTTATGCAAAATCAAAACTAGTATTTCTTCCAGAATAGGCTATATAGAGTACAATTTTAAGTAATAGTAATAGATCTGAGAATTTGAATATATAGAAAAATATAAACAGATGCAAAACAAAAAAAATACATATATATATATATATATATATATATATATATATATATATATATATATACACACGTGTGTGTGTATATAAAAGTAAATAGTTATAGGGGTTAAAGGAGAGTATATGGTAATTAGCTATAAAGGCCTGGCCGTTAGGCGGGTAATTGTTCAGTTAGTCTAGTGTGCGGGAGGCTGATGGAGAGAAAGAAGGGGTGGTAGTGAAGTTGGTAAGACAGTAGGTTTAGTTAGATTAGTAGTATCTAGCCTGGGGTTAAAGCTGTGAAGTAGCAAATTAAATGCATGTTAGATATTACAATATACTCTTGTAAAAGACAAGCTGAACATCGTAAAACATGTACAACAGGAGAGACAGATCAAATAAATATCTAATCTGATGACTATATTATAACTTTTTGACTAGTTGATGGAAGAAGTTGTCATTGAACTCTAGCCTACACAGACACACAGACACACACACACACATATATATATATATATATATATATATATATATATATCAATGTAAGAGAAAAGGTAGCTCGTAATTATAATGCAGTACATGAACAAACACACAGGATATATATTTCATATATACCATAAAAAGAAGAATTATACAATAACTTCAGTTTAGTATTTAAATATGTGCACTCTAAGTGAACAGAGCAAGCAGCATGCCTGTTTTATTCTTCATGTAGACATCCAAGTTAAAAGTACCAGGACAACTTAAAGTAGCTTATGCAATATCCAATCTCCACACTTCAGAAGTCAGATGTTCTATAGCCATCACCGTACCCATTCCTAGGACTGAATATGGACTGCCCCTCATTGTTGCAAACTCAGCTGCTAATACTACATTATTACAAATCACTGACAATAAAATATTACACTATATCAAGCAAGCTAACAGTATAGAATACCACTGCAATACAATCAAGAAAGGTAGATGTCTTACAGTTTAATCAAGAAATGAACTACTGCTTAACAACCTTACTTACAAGCTCCTTAATAATAGACACTATCCCCCTTTAAAGAACAGACTTTTAATTGGGATTCTAATTATATTCATAGAAATAAAGACAGTAATCTGTTAGCTGGCCCCCGCCTGCACAAATTAGTCACTACAAAAAAGTATTTTCTAAAAATGCACCTTCCAGTTGGAAGCATCTCAGAAGAATTAAGAAAAGTAAACAAACTTACTAGCTTCAAACTGCAACTAAAAAACTATATGATAAAACAGCATGCCTGTAAGTACTCCAGATATGTAGGCTAGAGAGTACTTGTATGTCTAGGAACAATTATGTACTCCATCTACTGGTTTAATACTAATTCAGCTCTAATCATGTGCCTTGAAATGCTTCTTTGGAATTGAACTTTTCACTTATTTATTCTGTCAGTAATCAAGTATACCTACCTGAAATTTTAAAAATGATCTGTTCTTAAAGGAAAAAATTAGTACTGTGCTATATCTACAACTATGTTAATGGAAAAACCTATGCAAATTTCTTTGTAAATACTTCCACTGTCTGTTGTATGTTTATTTGTGTTGCCTGGCCTGTCTGGTCTGTGTTGTGACTGAAAAGGGTTTTGGACCACTGCACCTACCCAGTTAAGGAATGGTAAATAAATAAATAAAACAGTAGGGTGGAAATTTGTATTTTGATCCTCAGCCCCCACAAATAAAAAATAAAGAAAGTATTAAAGAATAAGAAAAAATATCTTTGCCATGATACTACACTAATTCACTAAGTTGAAACAATTTTTATTATCATTCCTTATAATCATTTCTTATAATTATT
This sequence comes from Protopterus annectens, assembly GCF_019279795.1. Taxonomy (NCBI): domain Eukaryota; kingdom Metazoa; phylum Chordata; order Ceratodontiformes; family Protopteridae; genus Protopterus; species Protopterus annectens. The sequence continues at coordinate 1,950,105,441 of NC_056741.1, forward strand.
ATTTTTTATAATTATTATGTTTTATAATCATTATATGTTTTATGTATTACTTGAGTATTTGAGTATTTAATACTGTGTTTATGACATTTTAATGAAATTGTATTTAGAAGGAACTTCAATTTTGGCTGACATCACTTCCTTTTTTATTCTTTAAATGTTTGACTTAGACGACATTTGTTGTTTTGTTCTCTGAAGAAGCCACGTCAGTGTGCGTGGCGAAAACGCTTCTAAATAATAAAACTGCGTTCAGATTTAACTTGTTTTTGACAAGCTTTTTGCCGGAGCAAGGAGTCCGTGAACTTTTTGTGTTTCATTGGTTTTTATTCTTGTGCGTTTCATTCAGTAATTCACTAAGTTAACAGAGCATCAGCTACTGCATCAACATCCATTTACTAAAAAAATAAGAAGTACAAAACTCTAATGGCTGACATTTTTGACTTACTGTAATACTCAGTGATTTAGCAGTAAATTCAAACTTTTATGAGAGACAGGACAAACTAGAAGGCAAAATAACTGACAGCTGAGAGCTATGATGTGTGTGTGTGTGTGTGTGTGTGTGTGTGTGTGTGTGTGTGGTCACCTCTTTCATGTTTTTGTGATGTCTATTTTATGATATTCCATATACAGATGGCACATAGATCATAAGTCTGAAAAACAGGCAGTAGCTTACGAGACATTACCGTAAAAAAAAAAAAAACACTCAAAGATGGATGAAATGGCAAAGTACTATGCAGAATGTACAGGATTACAGCAGGCGTACTGCATACCTTGAATACTATGCAGCATGTACAGGGTTAGAGCATGCACACTGGATACCTTGGATACTATGCAGCATGTACAGACTTAGGGCATGCACACTGTATACCTTGAATACTATGCAGCACGTGCAGGTTTAGGGCATGCACATTGGATGCCTAGGATACTATGCAGCATGTGCAGGTTTAGGGCATCCACACTGCATACCTTGAATACTATGCAGCATGTGCAGGCTTAGGGCATGCACACTGCATACCCTGAATACTATGCAGCATGTGCAGGTTTAGGGTATGCACACTGCACACCCTGAATACTATGCAGCATGCACAGGCTTAGAGCATGCACACTGCATATCATGGATACTATGCAGCATGTACAGGCTTAGAGAAAGCACACTGCATATCTTGGATACTATGCAGCATGTGCAGGCTTAAGGCATGCACACTGCATACCCTGAATACTATGCAGCATGTGCAGGTTTAGGGCATGCACACTGCATACCCTGGATTCTATGCAGCATGTGCAGGCTTAGGGCATACACACTACATACCCTGGGTACTATGCAGCATGTACAGGCTTAGAGCATGCACACTGCATACCCTGGGTACAATGCAGCATGTGCAGGCTTACAGGATGCACACCGCATACCTTGGGTACTATGCAGCATGTACAGGCTTAGAGCATGCACATTGCATATCATGGATACTAAGTAGTATGTACAGGCTTTGAGCATTCACACTGCATACCTTGGATACTATGCAGAATGTGCAGGCTTAAAGCATGCACACTGCATACCCTGGACACTATGCAGCATGTGCAGGCTTAGGGTATGCACACTGCATACCTTGGATACTATGCAGCATGTGCAGGCTTAGGGCTTGCACACTGCATGCCTCAGATACTATACAGCATGTGCAGGCTTAGGGCATGCACACTGCATACCCTGGATATTATGCAGCATGTGCAGACTTAGGGCATGCACACTGGATTCCTCGGATACTATGCAGCATGTACAGGCTTAGGGCATGCACACTGCATACCTCGGGTACTATGCAGCATGTGCAGGCTTAGGGCATGCACACTGCATACCCTGGATATTATGCAGCATGTGCAGACTTAGGGCATGCACACTGCATACCCTGGATACTATGCAGCATGTGCAGGCTTAGGGCATGTACACTGCATACCCTGGATTCTATGCAGCATGTGCAGGCTTAGGGCATGCACACTGCATATCCTGGATACTATGCAGCATGTGCAGGCTTAGGGCATGCACACTGCATACCTTGGATACTATGCAACATGGGCAGGCTTAGGGCATGCACACTGCATACCCTGAGTACTATGCAGCATGTGCAGACTTAGAGCATGCAGACTGCATACCTTGGGTACTATGCAGCACATGCAGGCTTAGAGCATTCACACTGCATACCTTGAATACTATGCAGCATGTACAGGCTTCGGGCATGCACACTGCATACCTTGGATACTATGCAGCATGTACAGGCTTAGAGCATGCACACTGCATATCATGGATACTATGCAGCATGTATAGGCTTAGAGCATTCACACTGCATACATTAGATACTATACAGAATGTGCAGGCTTAAAGCATGCACACTGCATACTCTGGACACTATGCAGCATGTGCAGGCTTAGGGCATGCAAACTGCATACCTTGGATACTATGCAGCATGTGCAGGCTTAGAGCATGTACAGTGCATATCTTGGATAGTATGCAGCATGTGCAGGCTTAGGGCATGCACACTGCATACCTTGGATAATATGCAGCATGAGCAGGCTTAGGGTATGCACACTGTATACCTTGGATATTATGCAGCAAGGGCAGGCTTAGGGCATACACACTACATACCATAGATACTACGCAGCATGTGCAGGCTTAGGGCATGCAGACTGTATACCTCAGATATTATGCAGCATGTGCAGGCTTAGGGCATGCAGACTGGATACCTTGGATATTATGCAGTATGTGCAGGCTTAGGGCATGCACACTGCACACCTCGGATATTATGAAGCATGTGCAGGCTTAGGGCATGCACACTGCAAACTCTGGATACTATGCTGCATGTGCAGGCTTAGGGCATGCACACTGCATACCCTGGATTCCATGCAGCATGTGCAGGCTTAGGGCATGCACACTGTATATCCTGGATACTATGCAGCATGTACAGGTTTAGGGCATGCACACTGCATACCTTGGATACTGTGCATTCTATGCATCATGTGCAGGCTTAGGGCATGCACACTGTATACTCTGGGTACTATATAGCATAGGCAGGCTTAGAGCATGCACACTGAATAGCCTGGGTACTATGAAGCACATTCAGGCTTAGGGCATGCATACCCTGGGTATTATGCAGCATGTGCAGGCTTAAAGCATGCACACTGCATACCCTGGGTACTATGCAGCATGTGCAGGCTTAGAGGATGCACACTGCATACCTTGGGTACTATGCAGCATGTGCAGGCTTAGAGCATGCACACCGCATAGCTTGGGTACTATGCTACACGGGCAAGCTTAGAGCATGCACACTGCATACCTTGGGTACTATCCAGCATGTGCAGGCTTAGAGCATGCAAACTGCATACCTTGGGTACTATGCAGCATGTGCAGGCTTAAAGCATGCACACTGCATACCTTGGGTACTATGCAGCATGTGTATGCTTAGAGCATGCACACTGCATACCTTGGGTACTATGCAGCATGTACAGGCTTATGACATGCACACTGCATACCCTGGACACTATGCAGCATGTGCAGGCTTAGGGCATGCAGACTGCATGCCTCAGATACTATGCAGCATGTGCAGGTTTAGGGCATGCACACTGCTTACTTCAGATACTATGCAGCATATGCAGGCTTAGGCAATGCACACTGGATGCCTCGGATGCTATGCTGCATGTGCAGGCTTAGTGCATGCACACTGCATGCCTCGGATGCTATGCAGCATGTGCAGGCTTAGGGCATGCACACTGCATACCCTGGATACTATGGCATGTGCAGGCTTAGGGCATGCACACTTAATACCGTGGATTATATGCAGCATGTGCAGGCTTAGGGCATGCGCACTACATAACCTGGATACTTTGCAGCATGTGCAGTATTAGGGCATGCCCACTGCATACCTTGGATACTATGCAGCATGTGCAGGTTTAGGGCATGCACACTGTATACCTTGGATGCCATGCATACTATGCGGCATGTGCAGGCTTAGGGCATGCACATTGTATACCCTGGGTACTATGCATCATGTGCAAACTTAGGGCATGCACACTGCATACCCTGGGTACTATGCAGCATGTGCTGGCTTAAAGCATGCACACTGCATACCCTGGGTACTATGCAGCATGTGCAGGCTTAGAGGATGCACACAGCATACCTTGAGTACTATGCAGCATGAGCAGGCTTAAAGCATGCACACTGCATACCTTGGGTACTATGCAGCACGTGCAGGCTTAGAGCATGCACACTGCATACCTTGGGTACTATGCAGGACGTGCAGTCTTAGAGCATGCACACTCCATACCTTGGGTACTATGCAGCACGTGCGGGCTTAAAGCATGCGCACTGCATACCTTGGTTACTATGCAGCATGTACAGGCTTAGAGCATGCAAACTGCATAACTTGGATGCCCCAGACTACAAAAACTGGCAGAATACTAAACTCTCTGTATACAATAAAAGTACTTAGAAAAAGTATTAAGCCATTCCTTACTGTTGGTAATGCAGGATTTACCCACAACTGGCTTTGGTTAATCACTTGGACTTCGCATTACACACACCCAGTCATGGATTATTGCTAAACCAGTTAACATAGGGTAGTTTCTATTAACATTTAGTACATTTAGTACATTTGCTATACAGGAACTACAGCTTTTTCCAAGGATTAAAAAAAACCTGACATAACAAGTCCTCTAAAATGTAAAGATATAGAGCGAGTATTGTTTGTTCTGATGCAGACAGCTGAGTCAAAGTATAATAGAACATTTTTGGTAAAGAGATTGTTTTTAGATTATTTCAGAAAACAGACAGAGAGAGAGAGTGAGAGAAGGAGACAGCGAGTGTGCAGGTTTTTGAAAAAGCCTGGTGTTTAAGGGCACATAGGCAACATACATGAACATAAAAGAAATGTTGATGAATGATGTGTGAATCTGAATTAGGTGGATGGAAAGAGAGAGGATACTGTTGACAGAATAGTTACAAAGAACTTAGCAGAAAATGTTTATGCTTTGTTAGTTTGTATAAGATATCGAGAAAGGTACCAGCTAGGAAGAACTTAAAGGTTTTGATGTTTTGTTTATTTGGGAGTGTAAGCAATTTAGCATATTATATAGTCAGTTAGGTTAATAAGAATCAAAGAGTATGATACGAAGGCTTAGACAGTAAAATTTATTCATGTGGAAAAGAGCACAAACTGCTAAGTCTGGTATTCAGGAATATTTTTACCTGGTTTTCAAACTGCTGAAGGTCTGATGTTTATATAAGTACTATGGAAATTGTATTTCACACTTTAGCTGCATGGACCAAATATATTTTGTGTCCATGGTGATTGCCAATTTATTTATTTTTTTGTGATTGAATCATATTCTGATTTGTAGATCTCATTTTTTTGGGTGAATCACTATAAAGGGAATATAACAGCAGGACATATTTCAAGTGTATGTAAGATTTTGTCTGCAGGTATGAACTGAAAGTAAATTAGCATGCTTTGTTACTCTGTTCAATCTATTTGTGAGGTCTTTACAGTGGTGTGTTTTATTGGGGAGATTAGAAGAAAATTTGACAATTTTAGTATACAGATTATTCTAATTTAATGATTTGATATGACAAGAGATTGGTCAGTATGGAAAATGCAAACAGCAGGCTGGGTAGCTGGAAGAAGGGATTAGCCATACTGAGATTTATGGATGTTAATGAGTTGGTAAAATTCAACTCCAAGCAGGGGGGCTCCCATACATTTATCCTTTGTTTTTAAATATCATATTGGTGTCTACACCTAAAATTTAAACAAAATATACACACCTTCAAATGCTATTCCCTGAAGACTAAAAATTCTTAATTTTCAATTGGTACCCTGTACAGTCATAACAAAATGGCACTTTTTAGAAGAATACCTTAGTAGGTAGGATGTGTACAAACGTGCATTATAAATATTATTCCATACAGTACTACATGTTGTAAGCTTTGTCTTTTTGAAACATGCACCAATAAAAATAAACTCAGTTGAGAAACATTCAGTGTACCTAGTCAGACACCATTACTCTAATCAGTAGGCATGATTGCAGAGAATATTCACTCACAAGATTGATTTTGGATAACTTTTCACTCATCATTTTTTGTCAGGTGTACATTTATGTTTCTGTGCATGTGAGTGTGTATTTGTGCATGTGTGTGTGTGTGTGTGTGTGTGTGTGTCTGTGTGTGTGTCTGTGTGTGTGTGTGTGTGTGTGTGTGTGTGTGTGTTTGTGTGTGTGTGTCTGTGTGTGTGTGTGTGTGTGTGTGTGTGTGTGTGTGTGTGTGTGTGTGTGTGTGTGTGTGTGTGTGTGTGTGTGTGTGTGTGTGTGTGTGCGTGTGTGTGTGCGTGTGTGCTTCTGCTGCTGCCCTGTATACAATATGGCACATCCATCTGTAGATCTGTGCCACTTTTGTGAATCTCATGCATCTGTATCATTCCATGTAGCTATGGGATGGTAATTCAGACAGCACAACATTCAGCACTTCATATAAGCTTGTGGCAAAGTTAAACTAGTGCTTAAAACTGTTCTGATACTCAAATGATACTGAAGCCATAGCCAGACTGCTTAAGGAAGGCCCACAACAGCCTTGTACTGAAGTTTTGATTTAAATGAATTGGTGATGACAGAGTGTAAAAGAAGTCATTTAACCACTAACTATTCACTCATTTTTGACAGGTATTTACTGAAGCATAGCTATGTTGGGGCAAAGGGGACAGTCACCTTGGGTGCAGGGTGTTAGGGGACACAAGTGGCGAATGTTGATCAAATGGTAGTGCCATACTGGTATTCATTTTTGTAGCTGCATTTCTGAATTCTAATACTGCATTTGCAGACTGCAGAACTCAAGCAATTGAGCACTTCACTTTATGAATTTTAATACTTTTTTGACTGCAGGACTCAGAATAAGCCTTTTCTTTTAGCTTCTCAACATACAGCGGAGGGGCACAGGTCATGGAAAATGGATTGGGAAAGGGACTTTTCTTGTTTTTTTGCTCCTCTACATGCAGTTGAGATGTGCCAGATTGGGGGATGACACCATACACCAGTTAAGCCAGCTATGGCTGTGGGTATGAAATACAATGGAAGTGAAAGATATGAGGGTGAGATGGGACATCAGAAGAGAAGGAACAGCAGCTATAATCTTCAAAAGCCAACATAAATACTATCGTTTCTAAAGTTAGGACAGTTCATAAGGTCACAGCTTCATTTTCTGGAAAACTCACAATCAAAACAAGGCAAAAAAAATCAACTGCTAAAGTGCATAGAGACCTGGAAATCTAACAAATGGAAAATAATATGAGAAGTGATTGGAAAGAGGCAGTGACATGTCAGCTTGATAATTATTGGTGAACCAGAACCACTGAAGAAGAAAAAAAATGCCAGTCTTTGTTGAACATCTCTGGGAAAAGGACAGGCCCTGTTTTTCACAAGCTTTTGAGTATTTAGTTAGCTATGTATGACCATTCAGTTAGATATGTATATTAGACACCCTTAGAAATGATGATATAAATCCCGGGATTCAAGAAGCTCGGCGCAAGGACGGTTTTAGCCTTGAACCGAGTGTCCTCACTACAGAAGGTGCAGTAGCGCCATATGAATATGTATGAGGGTGCGCCACCGCACCCTCGACATGCACAGGAAACGTGTGCGAGTGCAGGGGGCGTATACAAGTGCTCTACGGAGTCATAAACATGCCCCAACACTTGCAAAACCTACTGTGCCTACTAGTAGAGCCTGCCCCTAATAGTAAGTCAGTAAATTAGTGTCTGTGGATACCGAAATATATGCTAAGCATACAAGAGTGTCCAATAACAGTGAAATAAAATTGAAGTAGTAAACACACAAACACATAGTGGAATGTAGAGCCCTGTCCCTAGAACTGTCACAATTAGATTCCTTGTCCCTGTGTCCCTATTATACATTTGAATTTCAGCAATAGCGAAGGTGTAAGCAAAGCGCAGTGTGTCTGCACGTTGCCGCCCTCTGCCGAGTGTAGCTTACACATCATATTCATTCAAATAGAGAAAAACAAGCGGAATCAATATGTCAATAGTGTAGTGTTTAGAATATCCGCTTATCAAACAGGCAGTCACGGTTCGAGCCCAACAATAGTATATATCATTTTCCATGTGGAATGAATGTCGTTTTGCCGTAAAACTGACATAAGAGTATCGCATGAGATATTTAACTTAAATATAATTCAAGCAAAGTGGAACTGTCATAATGAATAAGGTACTAGTAAGCAGGTGTAAGTGCAAATAAGCAGCAGTAAGCACTTATAAGTACCAGTAAGCAAGTCTGAGTGCACTTGCACGGGTCTAAGCAATGCACAGCATAGGAAATGTATATAAGTATATATAGATATATAATATATATATATATATATATATATATATATATATATATATGCATACATATATATATATATATATATATATATATATATATATATATATATAAAGAAAGAACAACGTAACAATAAGGCATACAAAAGGAATGAGAAGAGAATCAACAGCAACCCCAGTATTACATAGCGCTGTCAGCGTATGTCATATCCAGCTGGGCAGGAGTGAGCAAAGCACTGCTACTCACACCACAGGCAGGATATTACCAGTGGGAGTAACATTGTTGATTTGCTAAGTCTACTTTATACACAGAAGGTAGTCCCTGGTGGGACTACCCAAAAATAGATAGACCATTTGACCTCCCGACCATTACACAAGCAAGGGCAGGTATGTTCAAAGACTAAATGGTGGGAGAACCTAAGAATACATGGGGTGGGACAACATACGTGTAGGGCCCCTAACGCTCTGGAGAGGGCAATGTGTGGAGGTGTGTCATGGCTGTGATAAGAAGTGGACAATGGAAGGTATGCATGTATTTTGAACACGGGTGGGGTGGAGGAACTATGGGTATGAAATTATGGAGCCAGGCTTGCCAGGGTTGGATGAGCTGGTTCTTATTGGACTGCCCCATGGAGGTCAGCAAATTCGTTATAGCTATATATGCATACACACATGCAGACATCAATATGTCAAAGTACATTCTCTGTAACACATTCATTCCATTTGCAGACATAAATAACATGAATGTGCCCTTACAAACCTCAACAGTAGATAGAACAATAGGTTGTGCAGAAGAGGGATGGGACGAAACTGCTAAAACACAGAAGTGTGTACAATGTCCGAAGTCAGTGCTGTGCTGACAATAATCAAATGTGAGGACTTCCCCATACATGGAATCATTCCTGTGATCTGCCTGCTACGGCAATGCCAATTACTAAACCGGTCTATTTATAAAAGAAATACACCGAACACGTACATAATTAGGCTCTCATGTGTAACGTGTGTATTAACACATAGTCATACATATTAATTAATTGTAGTGTCATGTTAACGGGAGTAAGGATGTAATGAAGTATAGATTCTAATCTTGACATAAACACATGTGGGACAACTCAGAAATTGTGAATAGTATTCTTTTGGTCGCTCACGTCATCAATGTTTGTGGACTATATGTTTGGGAGTTCTGAGGATACGATGGGTCTGCAGAAGTAGGGAGTGGCCAATGTGTAGTTGTGTGGATACACCGAGAATCCAACTGGAGAATGGATGACAGCAGTGTTAGTGAGGCGCTGGGGTGTGTGTTTGAGGAATCAGGAGCCATGGGTATATGGGTATATATGCAAATGAAGCAGCACAGCAATAGTGTATTGGTTAGAGCAACCCCCTAACGAACAGACATTCCCGTACTGAATCCCACTGTATCACATACCATTTACCATCTGTAATTCGTGCATGAACATATTGCAACATCTGTCTGCTGTATAACCTGCAAAATATCAATTAAAAGATAACTGGAGTGATGTGTCAGTGTCATAATGAATAAGGCACCAGTAAGCAGGTCAAGCATATATAAACACAAGTAAACATGTGTAAGTGCATTTGCGCGGGGTATATATTGCTTTACAGACACACACACACACACACACACACACACACACACACACACACACATATATATGGGTCTACTTGAAATAACCGAACCGACACTTCACCGACACGCAGAAGACCGAGACGAAAGGACCGACAAGCAAGTTGATCGAAAAGGTGATTTGCCGACAGACGAAAGACTGACAAGGGCAACGTGTGAGCGTGACTCGGTAAGTGTGCGATAGTGACGGATTTAGGAGCAGTCAGATAAGTGTGCGATATTGAGGGATTTTGGGTTAGGGTGTGGGAAAGGTGAGTGTGCGGTAGTGTCGGAGTTAGGGATTTTGGATTAGGGTGTGGGAAAGATGAGTGTGCGGTAGTGTCGGAGTTAGGGTTCAGGTAAGGTAAGTGTGTGATAGTGACAGACTGTAGTTTAGGGACGGGTTAAGTGAGTTAGGTTTAGAGTGCGGGTAGGGTGAGTGTGCGATAGTGATGGGCTTTATGTTTTAGGGTGGGTTAAGTGAGTTAGGGTTAGGGTGCAGGTAGGTTAAGTGTGCAATAGTGACAGTCTTTAGGTTTAGGGGTGGGTTAAGTGAGTTAGGGTGCGGGTAGGGTAAGTGTGCGGTAGTGTCGGACCTTAGGGTTAGGGTTTGGGTTAAGGTTAGTGGATATGTCATTGTGTGTAATGTGTAGTTTACGTTTTTTGTGTCGGTGTAATGGTGTTCGGTTTTGTGAGTTGTCGGTGTTGTGTGTTTTCGGTTATTTGGGGTCGGTGTTTTGTGTGTCGGTGAAGTGCCGGTTCGGTTATTTAAAGTAGACCCATATATATATATATATATATAAATAAATGTGTGTGTGTGTGTGTTTGCATAGATATACACAGATATACAGCAAGGAAGCAGCACACAAGAATGACATGTTCACAGGCTATGTCAATGGAAGTGAGGAGCCCAAGAAAGAAACATGAAACATGTAGCATGTCCTTCCACCCCCCCCCCCCAAGCCGGACATGGGAAACATACACACAAACAATGTAAAGAGTACACTGCTCCCCACACCACAGGCAGGATACAACTGGGAGGAGGGTACACAGTGCACCCGTGAATTCTAATCTTGGAACACAGACTGGAGCATACCTTGCGGGACACCCCAAAAATTGCCAAGACCAAAAGAAGGTGATAAACTGGCCATTCTGGCTGTGGTGTATACATACTCAGAATACAGGGGTGGGAAACTCTGATGACCCATGGGCCAAGATAATTGTATGAAATGGGTCCCGTGAAGTGGAGAGTGGGCAGCGTGTAGTGGTGTATCCAGAACAGACCAGGACCCAGAGTAAGGATGGGTCCTGTTGATGAGGTGTGGGTGGGGGAACTATGGGTAGCTACTTATGAGTCTAGGTCTGCAGGTGTTGGCTGATGTGGGCCTATATGGATAGCCCTAGGGATTTAAGCGAATGTGTTCATTGGGCAGAGGCATCGCCTAATGAGCAGCCACACCCACTATGAGTCCCACTGCAGCATAATCTATATGGCAAGGAACAGAATAACCAGATGTAGACGTATATATGTAGAGGTATGTGTGTGTATATCTACCCATAGCGACATAGAGATAAGCCTCTCCCTCTCCATAGTACAAATGTATACATACAGAGACAGAATACAGATACATACCCACATATAAATATATACATATGCAGACACCCATAGACCCATATGTTGTGAGATATATATATATATATACATATATATATACATATATATATATATATATATATATATACATATATATATATATATATATATATATATATATTTAGACAGCAAAATATAAATATACATGTATGCATACATATACAGATATATCTGTATATAGTAATGTAAATATATATATATATATATATATATATATATATATATATGTGTGACTGTAAATATACACATGTATATAGCTAGGATATGATACAGCAGTTAAGAGTAACATATGTTCACAGGCCGTGCATATGGGGGTGAGGGGTCCAATAAACAAACGTGTAACACGTAGCATCAACCCCCCCCCCCAGCTAGGCCGGTGAGACATGCAGACACACAATAAAGGTAAACACACCACTGCTTCCCAGACCACTGGCAGGATACTACCAGTGGGAGAGACCTGCCAGGTCTAATCTTGAAACATAGACGTCGATGTCCTTTGTGGGACACCAAAAATTAATGATCGGAGGCTGTCCCGGTAATGACTTATCAAACCAGTCTGTAGATGTACACGGACCAGCAGGTTGTGCAAGCCTGATAACCCATGCGTCGACACAATGTACGATATATATGTCCTGACATGGGGAGAGTGGGCAATGTGTAGTGGTGTGTTTATACCCCACCTGCACCCGCAGTAAGGATGAGTGCTGTAGAGGAGTGGCAGGTGGGGGAACTATGGGTATGTAATTATGGGCCTAGGCGTGTAGGTGTTGGCTGGCAATGTCATATTAGGACCACCCTGGGAATGTAAGTAATAGTTCGAAATGGGCATATCTGACGCCCATACCTTTCAACCCCAAAGAGCACATCCACTGGACAGGACATAAACCATTGGGGGAACAAATAGGGACCATACCTCTGAACTGTCCCCGATTTCGACTCGGTTTCTAACTCTGCCTCACTTAATCCCTCCTAAAACTAGTGACATTTGGAGGAAAGGTGTGAATTACACGTAATGAATAATGACAACAATTAAGAGTTATAAACATCATTTACCTCAGAAAATGTGTATGAATTCATATGCTCTGCGTCTGTCAATGTGTCAGGTTAATAGTACCAATAATTAAAATGTGCCCCTGATGTTGTAATGCCATGTCCCTGATTCAGTTTATTTCCCCAATCATATGAGAGGTCTGATAGGGTCAGAAAGCACATATCCCACTGACAACCTTAGAAAGATGATAGAATATTAGGTATGCAGTAGCATGACTCGGCTGAAGGATGTGGGTTCCAAAACCCAATGACTTGATTGTATTGAAGAGTGTGACTTCCCAATGTATTAGCCAGACGGGTGCAGATTGTAAGAGAAACACACCAATAATATGAATCAAATTCTGGACAGGCCACGGATTCCATACAGTCAAACAGAATGCTGTTGCCTAATGGGCAGCCATTCCCGATACTGTAGGCATGTAATCCGATGTAATAGGCATCACAAGGTAATATTGTAGTCCTCACTCCCACGCAGGGGAGTGAGTGTCAGATGCAAACACAAAATGCAGTGCATTTGCAAGTGCGGGAGCAAGCGGATGTAAGCCTGTTTGACCACTAGTATGCAAGTATTACACTGGTAAAGCAATGTAGAGGCTGACTAAGTGTAAGAAACTGTAACCAGAGGGTAGCATTGCTTAGCACCTCGCAAACCCACGCACACCCTCTCACAACTGCTTTAATGTGCCTTAACCACACAGTATCCAATGGCCTTCTTCTGCCCAGCAACAAAATAAATGACCTCTGCAAGGCTTGAAACCAGGACCCTGCACACACAGCTATTGTGATTTACCACTAAGCCATGGCAGATATACAGACATCAGACCTTATCACAAACATATCATCCAGTGCAGTCATTCAACAGTATAGGAAATGTATTCCATCATGTAGATGTATGTGTGAGTGTTTATGTCCAGCATATAGATTCATACATATATATAGATATAGCAGGAACATCCCATGTGACAACAAAGCATTACAAAGGAATGAAAAGGGAAACACCAACAATGCCTATATTATGTAGTGATGTCGTTCTGTGTAATATCAAGACTCCCTCAGACAGACATGTGTCAGTCACACACGAAAACATTTGTACATTGGCCATATACATCACTCTGTGCTTGTTATTTACATTAACCAACAGTTCTTGTCCAATCATTATGTAAGAACAGTACTCTTGCAAGGTGCTGTGTGCGACATCATCATCATGATAAAGGTACATGGGGTAACCGTAGAGGGACTGGTAGTGTTGTGTGTACAATGGGGTCGTCTGTGTCACGTGTACCTGGAATATTTAGGAGTCATGTGCATACTAGGATCATGCGCCTGAGAGACAGGGTTGAGGACAACTGGAGTATGTTGTGATGCATATTAAAAGGGTTACATGTGTCTAGTGGACACATGTGTGAAATGGACAGCTATGTATGGGGCAAATGTTGTTCTATGTACCGATTGGCCCTTTGTTTCCATAGGGTGAGAGTGTGATGTGGGGGAAGGAGAGTAGGTATGCTCATAGAGGATAGGTAGGGTAGGATGACAGACAAGACAGCATACAGGGTCAGTATATGACACATGTGGGTGGATACACCTCGGACGGGGAGGGGTGTTTGGCATTCACAAGCCTATGAGCCTCCAGATGGAAACAGTGGGACAGAGGTCCCCAGCCACGGGCAGCCACCACTGCACCAAAACAGCTACAAAGATGGCAGTAATGGGGGCTGTCTAGGAGAGGCAGCCTCACCCTGTAAATGTGACACTCTGCCCTTGAGCTGGCATATCTGGCCTCAAAACCCCTTATTGATTCCCCTACACACCACGTCCAGGACTGTACGACAGCGGACATGTCCCTGTCTGAACCTGCTCCCAGGGGGGGACAAGCCCCATCCTCAGTGGTGGTACCAACAGAAGGCAGTGCAGAGCCAACAGGGGTGGAGGTCCAAGGCTGGGCCCCAGATGTGCTGGTGCCCAGTGCCATTGCCAGCTGAAGTGGGACAGGAGGTTCTGCCGGGACCTTCAAACCCATACAGCTTATGGTGTCTTAGTAATAGTCAACAGCATTCAGGATTACTTACAGCAGCATGCATAGATATGATCATCAACCCAACACAACAGATGGTATACAGTTGCAGAGAGAGCACAACACATGCATATATACTGCATGACATTTGTACAACGTGTAGAAGACTTGTGACTGCAGTTATGAACAGTGCAGCTATGAAATGGCATGCCACTGAGAACCCCAGACAGTGTCTGTCATACCACTGTTTCATGTGACATATGTCCAGTCAGGGATGCGATGGCAGTAACTCATCACTATCACCATGTACTGGCTGCAATCCTCACACTATGCTCCTGCTGTTCACAGATGTGTGTTCAGTGAGTAACACAGGAAACAAATGTTTCCACACACTGACCAGTCCACGGATTGCCCTACAGATGGGGGTCCCTCACAATTAGAGCACTGTCTTGTCAGTTTTAAAACATGTAGAATAGCCATTACCACACACACACCTTGTTAAACAGGCAGTTGTCTCAATGAAGCATAGCTACACTTACATACTGCAGTCATGTCTGGCACATCACCCTCCTGTCTTTAGGCTATTTCCCACTGTGTATGTTGTTTGAGGGACATCCAGATACCATCTGTGATGCTGTTTACCAAACACCAGATCCAGGTACCACTCACAGCGACTGTCATGGGCAAACACCAACATGATGTTCCTCTATATTGTACTGTGTTTTTCATGTGAATGGCTATGGGAACATCATTGCAACTGTTCCACATGCAATTAGCTAGAGGAGGACTGCAATAGGTGCAGAGGCCATCACCCGAACATGACCATAGCCACCTCAATATAGGCTCTGACAGTCAAACACACACACACACACACACACACACACACGCACGCACACACACACACACACACACACACACACACACACACACACACACAGACACACACCTGCCATGTCCTGGAATAGAACCCCTACCTAACAAGTATCACACTACAGCATTACGGAATTACAGCACGCGCTACGGAGATTACTGGATTACAGCAGAGGTGTATGTCTAGGTGGGTGACATCAGCAGGATTGCCAAAGGTGGTCATGTGAATTGTAAATTGTGTGCATATTCTAAAAAGCATAGTTCCTGTCTCAGGCAGATAGAGAGACACACACACACACACACACACAGTTGGTCTCTTTTGGAATAGAACCCCTACCTAACTAGTTTTTCACACTACAGCAATACGCAGTTACAGCACATGCTACGGAAAATACTGGGTTACAGCAGTCCAGAGGTATATACGTAGGTGGGTGACATCAGCAGGATTGCCAAAGAAGGGCATTCCAAGTGTACCGCTGGTTGTACATGTCTGTTACCTGTGTGTACCCGCTGCTTACTGTCACAAAAACACAATTACACCTGCTTAAAAGTGTCTTATGCAGTCCTAATTGACAGTATCAACAAGGCTTGCAGGTCTCGAACCATGGACCATGCACACTGGACATACCACTAAGCCATCTGGGTTGTACACATGTTGCATGGAGTCTATAATGCACATCCTACTACAGGTATTCCACAGTACTGAAAACAAATGGCACAGTCCCTTTGTGTACATATGTACAGTACCCTTGAATGTACTTTACTTTGTGAAACAACAAAGACAAGTCTACATCTGTACAACTGTCATACCTACATATATATATATATATATATATACACCTATGGGATGTGTACACACACATATATATATATATGCATACACACAGACACAGCCATAGCCATATATATATATATATATATATATATATATATATATATATATATATACACACACACACACACACACACACACACACACACACACACACACACACACACACACACACGTCTGAACACCCTTTGTGATACAGAAAGGTTCCAAAGGAACTGACATGCACACAAAACAGAGGCATCTCTTGTGTTGTAACATTTAAATTATAAACAGTTCACCAGAGAAGGGATGGTTGTTGTGTATGTGGAGCTTGGGGTGGGGAATGATGGCTAAAGTAATCTATCCTGGGGATTGGGGAGTTAGGGTGGGGGAATGATGGGTATGGACCTACACCCCAGCAACCACTTCTGTGTCACTGCTCGACAGTGGCACAGGAAAATAACATACCCAACTGTAGTCATGCTTGACTGTGTATCCTTTACCATTCCTAACTATGTAATATTTTGTAGACACCGGTCACCACAGATGGCTACCATGGTGTGCTAAAAGACATTACACGTGTATTCCTGGCTACAGGGTAGTCATACACACAAACACGCACACACCTGCCAGTATTGTGCATATACATCTTGCCTATGTAAAGGTAACTAGTACAGTGGTATGCAGTTGGGGTATGTGCCACAGAACACATACAATTACACTAACTGATTCCACGTCTGAGCTTGGTGACATCACTGACCGATTACTTGCAGTGGGGAGGGGAGAAGAGAGAGGTATAGCAGTTGACAAGGATAAAGGCCAGTGCAAAAGGAGATATCTCTTTGGAATGCAGCAAAACCCACTGCTATGACAGGATGCAGACACAAATACACACACACAACCACACTCAGCCTATGCTGACACACGCACTCAGGCATTTGCTGAGACACACACACACAAACACACTCAGCCATTTGCTGACACACACTCAGGCATTTGCTGTCACACACACAAACACACACACACAGTTGCCAGTGGTAGGATCAGAACTCCTTCCTATCTAAGGATCACTATTACAGTACTATGCTGTTACGAGACACACCACAGAGATTACACATCCCAAGGCAGTCAGACTGCCCTTCTACAATTTAGGACAACAAGAGGGAGACTGACAGTCACGAAGTACATGGCTGTAGACCTGTGTGTTTAAAGTAGGTGTTCACTACAACCTGTATGCACAAACAAGACATACCATCTGCAGGTAGGCCTGAGAGATATAGTTGTAGCACAACAGGAACCTGAAATGGAGTATGGCCGTCTGCGGAATGGACAACTACTATCACTATACAGGGTTACAGGGGGCAAGCTCATACACTTAGTAGCACAGGGCTGTTTGGGATGCACTATGACTACAACTACACAAGGTTATACTGGGTATGCTCATACACTTAGTAACAAAGGGCTTGTTGGACGCACTGACTCAAATTACACAAGGTGGCAGTGGGTACTCTCATACACTTAGTAGCACAGGGCTGTTTGGGATGCACTCCGATTCTAACCACTGAAGGCCACAGTGTGCAAGCTCAAACACTTACATGTACAGAACATGTTGTAATGGACTCCTATTGTAAACACACAGGTTTACAGTTAGGTACATCTTACCTGTCAGTATATATGCACATCATACTGGTTTACTACCTGATACCTGTATGTGGCCTGTAAATGATATATCTGTGTCTGTGCTGTGTGATACACATGCATACATGTACATGAAGTACTGACATATATATGTTACGTACACACATTCATGCATTCATGCATGTGTGGACGTGACAGACAATAGGTTACCTGGGTCGCACAGGCGGATGCTACCTACAGCATGTGTCACACACCTTGCTGCCCTGAAAGGTATACATTAATAGCAGGATGTGGACAGTGGCATTATACGAGGAACAGTGCATGTGCAAGCATAATGTGTGAGCCACCTTGTGTAATGGTACTGAGGTGCAGGTGGCAAGATGAACTCTCCCGGCTGTGGTAATAGTTGTCATTATTGTCATTATTAGCAGGAGTGCTACCCTAAGTATATCTCACATTGGTCATATACACAAGTTCTGCCGCTGTCCGTCACCTTACATGGGGCATTTGCTACCAAGCACATTAATAGCACATGCAGTGATGTCATGGTACGTGTGGCAACTGCTAGACAAAAACAATGAGCCAATGTCCTGCTGTTATTATGATGTTGTCCAGTGTCTGTCATTCCGGGCTGTCATAACTGAAAGACGAGCCTTCAACACAGAGAAAAGGCATCCATGTTGCACGTGTGTGTGTGTGTGGATAATACCTAGGTCACATTTACCTATATAGCCGCATACCAAGGCAAATGTCCTACACACGGAAGTAACACCCTGACACCTACATGACAATTGCATTGGATGCTTATGCTAACCTGTGCTAGATGTGTGGTTTTAGTAATCCATTTGCTCAATGTAGAACCTACAATGGGGAATACCGACATCTGTGCAGTGAGGAACACCTGGCTGAAGGCTCTGTAGTGCACAGTTGCACTACCACCATATAACTCAGATCCAGACATGTGGGCCATAACAGTGGTATGGACTATACTAGTTGGTGGTGTACACATATTCACACCATCCAAAACACCTGCTCTATCCACACTAATCACTCCCTACAAAAACCTAGATTCCCTAAGGTCTTCACATAAACTCATAGCAAATTCTACCAAAACAAACAACAAGGCCGGTGACTCTCTTTTTTCTAATACAGTAGGGAAAGCCTGGAATCTTCTACCAAATGATATTTCTACACTTCCCTCACTGTCCAGTTTCAAAAACAATCTGAAAGTATATCTCAAATCTCACTGGCTATGTCATTGCTCCAAACATGACTAGCTCTATAGTCACCCTATACTCTGATCTTCCCCTTCTTTCCCTTCAGGAAAAAAAAAAATTTTTTTTTGGGATATTAACTGCATCTACTGTTAAGATTGGATTCTATACTGACAATTTACTTAGAAGTGTTATAATTATCCTGTAATTCAGTCTTTTATGCTTTTTTTTTTGTATTGTTTTGTTTATATGTTTGATTCATAGAAATTAGTTAAATTAACTGTATTTACCTAGGAGCTTTTCTCCCCGGGCCTCTACTGAAAATGGACATGTATCCAGTTAGACTAGCCCGGTAAACAAATGCAAAATAAAAACAAATAAATAAATAAAATATTCATAAAGGCTACTCACTTGTAAAGACCACTACTCTGACATAATGTAGTACAGATTAATCAGGTACAGGTGACAGTGGCAAATGGTGCATTCTAGGTTGTATCCTCATATACATCCACCACCTTGTTCCCAGACTACCATCACACATCCATATGTGGTATGACATAGTATGGTAGACCACCAGATAACCCTCAATTGGTGGACTGTACCTAGGCCTACATCAACTGTGCAATGTACCAATGTACAGACACAGCTGCATAATGTGTTATGCAATGCAATAATACCACTGTTTGTAACCTGCTCAGTTGTACACATACCAGGGTCCCTTGGATGCTGTCAGAATTAACATGGTCGACTGTTGCTGTACACCATTAAACAACACCCTCATGGTTGGATATGACTTAACTGTACCTGTCCTGGATATGTACATCCCACACTCATACAACATATATTACATTACCATAGCTTTCATTTACCTTTCTACATACAGGTGGCTACAGTAATTACACACATGCACATAGCAGATAGCATGCTAACAGTACATAAGGTTCAATATCAATATTGACAGAGGTAATATCACCTCTCTACTGGTCACCCATGGCACCTATCATATCATACAATACCCCATGTGGCATGTATGTCTTTAGACCTGCCCACCCAATGCAATGCCTACAAACATACCCAAATAACAGAACCATAGGACCTACACAAGGCCTGTATTGACAGACTCAGGGAAATCTAGCTCTGCAGTGTATGTTCCTGAGTAGCCACAGGTGATATGTTCATGACATGTACAGCCATGTGTGGCCACAGCTCCTACATATACCCCATGTCAACAACTGCAAGCCATGCATGCTGTGTGCTGTCTGGACATTAGCCTTAGTACCACAATAGCCAGTACATGCTGGGGTGAGATGCTTACAAGCCACAGACCTTGCACATGCTTGAATGAGTGTACTGCCTAGCTCTAACAGAGCACATTGCTGGCACTCTTCCAGTACACATGAGGTTTGTGTGGCAAATATTATGTGTTCACTGTTGACCATTACAGTGCCCTGGCTTCACCATGGCACTGCCAAGTAACAGTTTTTTAGGATCATGACATGGAATAATGCTGTGTGTGTCATGTTGATATGTGCTGTTGTAATATATGTACTCTTGGCTACTCAGTGAAAGTGATGGTGTCCTACCAGTACATGAATACAACATCTATTATGGTGTAATGCTCAGCTATGTTTCACACATGGCATGGGGAAGGTGTGGAATGTATTCTCTTGACCTGCTAGTGCACGTACTGATGTAGGCCGCATATTTGTACATGTATTGCTGTTTGTTTATATTCCATGTGTGTGCAGTGTCTGATTTTTGAAGGTAACTGTTGTCTTAGTACATCATGCTGTTGCAATACAGCCTCAACATTGCCAACTGTATATGGTGATATGCTCTAAGTACAGTAAGCCGTACATGAGGTATGGACAGATGTTTGGACATGACTACTAAGTGGTGGGGCTTCTTTGTAGATGAATGATTACTGAGGACAGCTCACTGGTGTGTTACAACCAGTCCTACAATAACCTGTGTACCTCCTAAGGTCAGGTTTTGTTTATTGAAGTGGAAGACAGACAATGTAGAATGCTGTAAGGGTGACACAGAAGGCAAACCCCATGACACCTTTAACAGTAATACCTCCCCTGTGCATATATTGTGCATATATCAGCACAGTTGTCAAAGGAAAGAGTCAGTAAGCATTGTACCAGATGTGATAGTGCTGTACTGCTGTAGTACCTATCATGAGATAGGCAGGTGTTTGATTCACAGTACTGGCACATATGGGTGTGTGCCCATATATGTCAAGTATGGTTGCGAATACATCCCACATGTTATCACTCTCCTGAACACTGTTGTTGACACCAGTACAGAGTGAAGTGTACAAAGAAAGGTATAGGCAGGTGGTTAAAACTCACACATGTAAAGTGTCTGTATGTGTGTGACATAGGTGTATATCTTTACGAATGCCGGTGTGTGTGTGTGTGTGTGTGTGTGTGTGTGTGTGTGTGTGTGTGTGTGTACAGCTGTACTGTTCCTGGAGTGAGGCTGTATTTTTACCATAGTGAAATGTTAATGCCCCCTCCCACCATCCACTCAAAGCAGTCTAGCATCCCCGTTGATATCATCAATCATAGATGGGCATACTAACCGCCTGTTAACATGTACGCCCTGGGGTGTGACCTGTTGTTACATAGCCTACTGATGGTCCCCCCCTCCCCACATACACTCACTGCACTGTAGTATCCCCATCAATGTCCTTGATCTTAGGCCATTCCAACTACCTGTACATGTGTAATCTCTGTGTCTCTGTGGCACGTCTTGTAATTGCGTAGTACTATAATGATGGTATGCACATAGGCAGGGGTTCTCATCTAAACACTGGCAACTGTGTGTGTGTGTGTGTGTGTGTGTGTGTGTGTGTGTGTGTGTGTGTGTGTGTGTGTGTGTGTGTGTGTCAGTGTGGTGTGTTACTGTGTCTGGAATCCCTGAGTGTTTGGGTGTGTCTGTGTTTGCATGCTGTCATGGCAGTGGGTATTACTGCTTCCCAATGAGAAGCCCTATTTCCATTGGCCTTTACCCTTGTCATCCAGCACACCACTCTTTTACCCACTCCGCACTCCAGGTAACTATACCTGTAATGTCACCCACTATGGATGTGACGGCTCTGAACACAGTAGCTTACTACACAACTATCATGCTGTTGGATCATTAGAACAGTAAACATAATTGAAACATGGGAGAATATAACTGTCATGTGGAAGCTACAAAATGCATGCAGGTATTGTCATACAGACATGTAGGTAGTCAACATGTACATATGGGACTCCCACAAACACCAACATCCCCCAGCACATGCAACTGCACCTGAAATAGGAAGGCAGAAAGTCAAGCTCAACATGCTGTTAGTGTTGTTACACATGATATATGCTGTCAAATGTACAAAATGCATTCTAAAACTGCAATACATGGTATGTCTGCTGCCCGTTAACACTACTCAACAATATTAATCTACAATTGTCTACCTAGTATGTTCCCTCTGTGCATCAGACCATATGAACATGTCCCTGCACTGATGGTGTGGATGACAGGGATGCGGCACAGGCATCATCATATGCACAGGGTGATAATGTTTGCCAGAGGCCTAGGCTTTGCCATTGGATGACATCATGTGTGTGTTTTAGGGCATGTGATATCATTGGGTGTGTGTGGATGTTATGCATGTGTGTGTTGAGGTGCCCTATATTTGTTTCCAGTAAGTGTGTATGCATGCACACAGGTTTGGCATGTGGCTAGCCTACACAGGGTTAATACTGACAGCTGCAGATTGTACAAGGCAAGTGTCACAGTTCACGGTTTCTGACCACAGCCACGTGACCTGCGCCTGCCAGGGGTTGCATGGGCACTACCAGGCAGAGGTCCAGATTGGGTACTGTCTGATGACACATGTCCACTGGAATTGTGTCCCTGTTGGGACCATCCAGGACCATGTGCATGTGGCCTGCTGTGTCCTGGTGTGGACTGCACAGCACCAGCATAACTGCTGCTGCTACTGCCACTATGGGAGTGGGCATGTGCAGTAGCATGTTCATGTAGACCTTCAACAGGTGATGTAGCTGGCCTATGTCCACGTGCCCGATGTCTCACTCCCAGCAGATGTTCCAGCACAGACATTCCACGCTCAAGGATTGACATGCCATGGTCAAGTACTCCCACCATGTCACTCAATCATCTATCCAAAACATCTGCAAGATGATGGTGGGCATTTGCAAGTGCCTGGATGTTGTCAGTTAATGAACAGACAGCAGCTCTCTGAAGCCTCAGACCGTCTCTGTTGTGCCATTCAGCATGCGCCTGTGCCTCCATTACAGCCCAAAACATGCATCTGGTGACTCCAGCTGATGTGCTTGGTCTCACAGGTGCATGTTGGCCAGTGGTCCTCTTACGAGCAATGCTGGGCACATGCCTGTGTGGGACATCCCCAGTCTGTTGACTGGGATAATGGTGTGCAGGCACACCTTCCATAGTCACCACACTTCCCTGTTCCATGCTACCACCCGCCAACTGTCCTTCCTCTACAGCCGGTAGTGATGGAGTATGTGCAGGCAGGGGAACTGTGTGCAGGATGAGGGGGAGACAGGTGGAATGGCAACCAATGGCACAGATTCATCCCATGACAACCCTGCCTGTGCCTCAGTCATACTATTATCATCACTGAGTCTATGGGGACACTAACATCAGGTGGACCGCGGGAGGACAACGCACCTACATCAACAGCTGTGAGGGGAAGACAAGAACTGTACATTACAAGTTATACCAGATACACACACACAGACAGAGACACACACACACACACACAGACAGAGGCACACACCCAGACAGAGACATACCCAGACACACAGACAGAGACAGACACACACAGACAGATACATGCAGACAGACACACACACACACAAACAGAAACACACAGACAGACACATGCACAGAGACACACAGACAGACAGACAGAGACACACAGACACATACGCTACATGCAGGTGATATGGCAGATGGCATTCAGCTTAGACAATTATAGTTTCAGCTTAGGCAATTATAGTGGTAGTTATCGTACATCCCTTAGTTGCACACAACAGCATGTATGTGGCATAGCAGATGGGCATGCACCTTACATAATTATAGTGGTGGTTAGCATACATACCTGTATTGCACCATTTGTGTTAGTAGCCTATGCCCCATACCTGCAACACAATGCATGCACTTTGCAACATTGCACTGCACTGCCATGGTGTGTGCAACATACACCACATGTTAACAGACCATCACTGATGTTTGTACATCTGCCACTGATGCTTTGTGTTGGCCACCGCCCCTATGTGTGAGGACATGAGCAGTAGGGTATGTCGACTGCATACTATGTTTGCCTGAGCCCTAGCTTGCATATCTCCCCCAAAGCAGTGCATGTCTGTTCAATATTATTCCGCCTATCCCTGAGCTGGGTGGAGACATTGTGCATGTGGCTATACACACATGCTTGACATGGCTGCTCCTACTCTGCAATGCTGCCACAGACCAGCACAGGTTTACAGCACACCAGCCTGTTGTGTGGTGTATGACCTTGCCAATCACATGTAGTATGACATGTCTTCTGCTGACATGTTGAATGACATGCATACATGTGTAACACAATGGTGTCCTTTCCAATCTACAGCACGGTAATGGTGTCCCAATGCAGGGACCTGTTATACTAACATGGGACTTCAGCTGATGCAATGTTGTCTGTCCACCCTACAAATATGCAAGGACATACTGCACATTGAGCTGATGTGCATAGCCATTGCAGGGCATCATGTGGCTTCACAATTGCTATACAGTGTGAGCTACTGACACAGTTCAAAGCCATGACTATATTTACATATAATACATATCTAATGTGGAATGTGACCAACGCCACCGAGGTATATACACAATAAACCCTAATGTGGAATGTCTGACACAGGTCACAGCAGGGTACATGGATGACACCCCTGCACATCTTCAACCATATTACTGATACCTGGTAACTATGCCCACACATGGCTAACTTACAAGTCCTGTATGTCCCACATGCCATCTGTGTACCTCACACACATGAGGAGCAGGCATAACAGTGACGTCTGACACACGCAAGGTGAATGTACTGTATCTGTCACTTGATGTGGATGTATGTGTATGTTGTGCAACACATGTATGTATTTGGATACTGTATAGGTGAAAGCTTCCATGTCGTGACACACTCCAGATGTTCAAGACATGTTATGTGGTGGTTTCATGTTATGCCTACACACGCTGTGCACAGACCTGTATGATGTTTAGTGTTTTGCTTCATGTCTTTGGCCATCCTCCATGGCCATGTGTACACATGTTCAGTCCAATGGTTGTGATGGCCATCTTATTTCACATGTCAGCGTTATCCCCTATGACATACACCCATAGATGGCATATGCTCCACTGAGGACAGGGTAATGAAGACAAAGGGTGGTATGTATGGGATGGGAGACATGTTTTGCAGGATAGTTGAGCAGTGTTGCAGTCAACCCACTACATGTCATGAACATGTCTGATAACACATGACATTGTGTGACATTCGTAGCAAGGGTATACTCCACAAGGGTGTATCCTGTGGGCTGGGCATACTCCAGCTCCAACACATTTAGTGTGCATGCACACTTATGCTCTCTGTACAGTACTGTTTATATTCCCAACATGAGTAATGCTGATATGTAGTACCTGACCCTACAGTGGAAAAAACACCCCCCTCCAAAAAAAACCCTTGTTTAATTTTTTTTAAAAACAGGTTTGGCATGTGGCTAGCCTACACAGGGTTAATACTGACAGCTGCAGATTGTACAAGGCAAGTGTCACAGTTCACGGTTTCTGACCACAGCCACGTGACCTGCGCCTGCCAGGGGTTGCATGGGCACTACCAGGCAGAGGTCCAGATTGGGTACTGTCTGATGACACATGTCCACTGGAATTGTGTCCCTGTTGGGACCATCCAGGACCATGTGCATGTGGCCTGCTGTGTCCTGGTGTGGACTGCACAGCACCAGCATAACTGCTGCTGCTACTGCCACTATGGGAGTGGGCATGTGCAGTAGCATGTTCATGTAGACCTTCAACAGGTGATGTAGCTGGCCTATGTCCACGTGCCCGATGTCTCACTCCCAGCAGATGTTCCAGCACAGACATTCCACGCTCAAGGATTGACATGCCATGGTCAAGTACTCCCACCATGTCACTCAATCATCTATCCAAAACATCTGCAAGATGATGGTGGGCATTTGCAAGTGCCTGGATGTTGTCAGTTAATGAACAGACAGCAGCTCTCTGAAGCCTCAGACCGTCTCTGTTGTGCCATTCAGCATGCGCCTGTGCCTCCATTACAGCCCAAAACATGCATCTGGTGACTCCAGCTGATGTGCTTGGTCTCACAGGTGCATGTTGGCCAGTGGTCCTCTTACGAGCAATGCTGGGCACATGCCTGTGTGGGACATCCCCAGTCTGTTGACTGGGATAATGGTGTGCAGGCACACCTTCCATAGTCACCACACTTCCCTGTTCCATGCTACCACCCGCCAACTGTCCTTCCTCTACAGCCGGTAGTGATGGAGTATGTGCAGGCAGGGGAACTGTGTGCAGGATGAGGGGGAGACAGGTGGAATGGCAACCAATGGCACAGATTCATCCCATGACAACCCTGCCTGTGCCTCAGTCATACTATTATCATCACTGAGTCTATGGGGACACTAACATCAGGTGGACCGGGAGGACAACGCACCTACATCAACAGCTGTGAGGGAAGACAAGAACTGTACATTACAAGTTATACCAGATACACACACACAGACAGACACACACACACACACACAGACAGAGGCACACACCCAGACAGAGACATACCCAGACACACAGACAGAGACAGACACACACAGACAGATACATGCAGACAGACACACACACACACAACAGAAACACACAGACAGACACATGCACAGAGACACACAGACAGACAGACAGAGACACACAGACACATACGCTACATGCAGGTGATATGGCAGATGGCATTCAGCTTAGACAATTATAGTTTCAGCTTAGGCAATTATAGTGGTAGTTATCGTACATCCCTTAGTTGCACACAACAGCATGTATGTGGCATAGCAGATGGGCATGCACCTTACATAATTATAGTGGTGGTTAGCATACATACCTGTATTGCACCATTTGTGTTAGTAGCCTATGCCCCATACCTGCAACACAATGCATGCACTTTGCAACATTGCACTGCACTGCCATGGTGTGTGCAACATACACCACATGTTAACAGACCATCACTGATGTTTGTACATCTGCCACTGATGCTTTGTGTTGGCCACCGCCCCTATGTGTGAGGACATGAGCAGTAGGGTATGTCGACTGCATACTATGTTTGCCTGAGCCCTAGCTTGCATATCTCCCCCAAAGCAGTGCATGTCTGTTCAATATTATTCCGCCTATCCCTGAGCTGGGTGGAGACATTGTGCATGTGGCTATACACACATGCTTGACATGGCTGCTCCTACTCTGCAATGCTGCCACAGACCAGCACAGGTTTACAGCACACCAGCCTGTTGTGTGGTGTATGACCTTGCCAATCACATGTAGTATGACATGTCTTCTGCTGACATGTTGAATGACATGCATACATGTGTAACACAATGGTGTCCTTTCCAATCTACAGTACGGTAATGGTGTCCCAATGCAGGGACCTGTTATACTAACATGGGACTTCAGCTGATGCAATGTTGTCTGTCCACCCTACAAATATGCAAGGACATACTGCACATTGAGCTGATGTGCATAGCCATTGCAGGGCATCATGTGGCTTCACAATTGCTATACAGTGTGAGCTACTGACACAGTTCAAAGCCATGACTATATTTACATATAATACATATCTAATGTGGAATGTGACCAACGTCACCGAGGTATATACACAATAAACCCTAATGTGGAATGTCTGACACAGGTCACAGCAGGGTACATGGATGACACCCCTGCACATCTTCAACCATATTACTGATACCTGGTAACTATGCCCACACATGGCTAACTTACAAGTCCTGTATGTCCCACATGCCATCTGTGTACCTCACACACATGAGGAGCAGGCATAACAGTGACGTCTGACACACGCAAGGTGAATGTACTGTATCTGTCACTTGATGTGGATGTATGTGTATGTTGTGCAACACATGTATGTATTTGGATACTGTATAGGTGAAAGCTTCCATGTCGTGACACACTCCAGATGTTCAAGACATGTTATGTGGTGGTTTCATGTTATGCCTACACACGCTGTGCACAGACCTGTATGATGTTTAGTGTTTTGCTTCATGTCTTTGGCCATCCTCCATGGCCATGTGTACACATGTTCAGTCCAATGGTTGTGATGGCCATCTTATTTCACATGTCAGCGTTATCCCTATGACATACACCCATAGATGGCATATGCTCCACTGAGGACAGGGTAATGAAGACAAAGGGTGGTATGTATGGGATGGGAGACATGTTTTGCAGGATAGTTGAGCAGTGTTGCAGTCAACCCACTACATGTCATGAACATGTCTGATAACACATGACATTGTGTGACATTCGTAGCAAGGGTATACTCCACAAAGGTGTATCCTGTGGGCTGGGCATACTCCAGCTCCAACACATTTAGTGTGCATGCACACTTATGCTCTCTGTACAGTACTGTTTATATTCCCAACATGAGTAATGCTGATATGTAGTACCTGACCCTACAGTGGAGCACACCTCCACCATTGTATTCACTGTTGTCCACACATCTGGCAATGACAGTTTGGAAGGTTTAGTGTAGGTGTTTCATATAGTCTTCAATTGTTTCACATAGGTAAACAGTGTGATGCATTGCAGGTCTGACCAGTGTCCATTACCAGGACCACCATACATTATGTGTACGTGTGTTATGGCAGATAGCATGTAATTGATATGTTCCATGCATTATCAAGCCTGGTAAATAATAACAATCTCACCTGACACAGGCTGCTGTCGCTGCAAAATGCCAGAGGTACCTAAACAGGAGTGTCACAGAAGTAAGATCATTATCCACACCTGTGTGGTAGCTACAGGGTGCAATGTCTATGTTAGCACATAAGTCAGTACAATACACTATACTATGGAGTATGCACATCTGTGCATACATAGAGTAGCAGACTATAGTATGTGGCATGTGTGCATACATGGCTTGCATATGATATTACATTAAATATTGTACAGTAATACATGTAACTATGTGATATATGGTTGTGTTTTATGTGCAGTAGTGACTTACCAGGCAACTCCAGGCTCGGTGGTTGAGAGACACCTACCTCCTCAATACCAGCTAAAGCTTGTGGATGGAGGTCTGCAGGTGTCCCCAGGTTGGCCAGTAGCTCCTTGGTACATTTGAGTGGGGGCTGGGTGAGTGACCTCCCACCTGTTACACCTTGTTCCCTGGTGATTGTGTTAACATGCTGTTTGCCCATCTTATCAGGTCAGTGCAGTGTCAACGCACCTGCTGATAAGTGCAATTGTGACCACCAACATCATTTACCCTCCTGCAGAGTTCCTCCCACAGGGCATCCCACTGCTGTGCATCCTGTGGCACATGGCTGAAGAGCGTCATGTAGTTGTCGAGGAGGTATGGGATGAGGACCTCATCCTCCACACGGCTGTATGGCGGCAGTCTGCTACGTGGCATACCTGGAAGACATAACGATGGAGACAGGTCACAGTAACACACAGAGAAGTACAGCAGTACAGCTGAACATACATGTGCATCATGTTTATTAAGATTACAAATACGTCTTTGTAGATCTACATGAACTAACACCAATGACATGTATAAGTCACACACATTTGACACCTACTGATGATATGATGTTATCACCATATATGTGTGTGTCATGTGATAACATTGCTCATACACCATGTGGATGTTGTCTTGACGTGGGCATGTCTGTTTGCCTGTAGTGGTGTCTTTACCTATCAGCACATGCCTGGATGTGTTCACATTAATGCAATTGACCTTAATGCTGTGTATATGCCACATATATAGTCATACATAGCCATTAGGGACATGACCTGTGACCCTGCAGACTTGCAAGCATGTATGTGTTTTGCCATATACATCTACATGGCACTGTACAGCTGTGTAACATCCTGCCATGTATTGACTGTGTTTCACATGTGTAACACATGGGACAATAGCTAGCCTGATGGTATTTGCAGGGTTGGATATCAAATATGGCATGTATGGTCATAGTGATCTAGTAGGCAATATGCCCTGGGCCATTTATGATCCTAAGCAGACAGGTTGCCTAGCTGTAGGCAACAGACAGGTAAGTTTCAGTGGCCAGTTCAAGCAGTGCCACAGAACTGATACACATGGTTACTGATATATTTGGCATGCGGTAATCACACCATGTCACAGAGAGGGGTGATGTGCAGCTTTGCTGGACAGGGATGCATAGTATATCAAGAGTATGTTAAGTGTATTGGACAGGAATCTGTCAGGCATGTTGTGGTCCTTGTAATAGAAAGGTGGATGTCCATGGCTGCATGCTATATAGTGCAGCTAGGGATTGTGAAGGGCAGTGTAGGCCATCTACACATGGGCAATAACCCTTAAAGGAAATATGTGATTTATTATGGGTCACATGGGTGTTGAGTATGGCTGAGCAGTTATCTCTATGTTCCTGGATGGCTCCCTGTCATGATTAGGGGTGCCACATACGACTACCTGTCTTTTGTGGTGACATAACTATCAAAGGGAAGTACTGTCCAGCTGCATCCCATACACACAGTTGCCATTATGTTGGCTGCTGTCTAGGTGGTAGTTAATGGGTACAGGGTTTGTAACATAGGGGATGACAATGCAATACTTAGCTGTCAGATTGTGGCCATACATCACACACCACACATCTGACACACTAAGGTCCTTCTGTATGATGAACGCAGCACACAATGAGTCGACTATTGCTCCTAGTTCATAGTAATTTGCAGACATCAATAGGCTGATGCCTTCTGTGTTAGTCTATGTGGTATAGATAACAAAGAGGGGGAGTTCCAGGAATGACCCCTGTATTACTGTGGCTGGCACTGGTTTGATGTGTGTGTATTCATCAGACATTTTCTGTAGTGTGGGTTCTGCCAGCAGTCCAGTTGTGAACCACTCCTGTGACATAGGAATATACACCTAGTTTACTGAGTGTAGCTGGAACACAGTATGGGTGATGGTGTCCTATGACCTGGCAAGGTCATGATATGCAGTGTGAATCAACTCTACTGTCATCTACATCTGTACCGAGTACATCAATTACATTGACCACGGTTCATGGCCATACAGACCAGACTCAGCAGGGTAGTTGTGCACTATGTCCCATTATCAATGGTGTCTCCCCCTTTGTGGGGTGTGATAACTGTTGCTGTGCACCATTCGGTGTGTACACATCCTGACATGGAGCTATGATTGAACATGATGTGTATGTGGATAGCTGAATGTTCTTACATTTGTGTAGGATACACCCTGGGATGTTGACAGGTCCCTTAAAAGCTGTATGTATGGCATTAGAAAATGCAGCTTGTACCTGCATAGTTGTTAGTACAAGGGCCCTGTAGTGTACATGGATATATTACTAAGTGTACTTGTTGGAGGTGGGGGGGATGGGAGTGGGTTTAGGTTCCCTGAGACCCTATCTGGATGAACGGGTGCTATTTAGGTAGGTGCAGTACTTACCATGCCATAGTGCTGTGCAGTACAGCAGGTCTTGTCATTGCCATTACAATTAATGACGCAGCTATAGAATGTTCTGTGCTTGGCCTCATAATATGTGGCTGATTGGTTTCACAGTAGCTTTGTGTAGTTTTATATGGTGTATCTGCATCTTACTAAGGCTGACCAGGGATCATCTACACTCATGTGCGTTTACTCTTGCAACAGTTACTACCTTCTGTGGTGCAGTTTAAAGCATAGTACCACCAGTTTGCCTACTTGTTTGTGTTGGGTTGACTCCTGGTTCTGTTTCAATGGCCCAATCACTGCACATATGTGACTGCTTAAGGTTCATTTGTGTAGGATTCAGCATTTGCACATGCATTGTCCATCTGCATGGGTACCATGGCACTCACCACTCTGCTCTTAGGTAACATAACATTGGCATTGGAGACTAACTATGTGTAGCATACTGTTAGCCCTGTTTGTGAGACTACTGTGATCCAGGTCAGTGGAGTCGATGGAATCCAACATGCATTGAGCGCAGGTGTTTGTACATGAGGAGTCTTCCCAGTTCATAATGGAATAGTTGAGAGTAGCCAATATTATGGTTCTGTCTCAGACCTAATCTTCCCCATTACAGCACATTATGATAGCTGGGAAGTCTGCAGACTGGTGGGTGATCTGTCTCAATGTGCATTTTGAATTCCACTGTGGCACAAAGGTAGTTGCTCAGCATAATGCATCTGATGTTATGCAAGCGCAATTAGCGTGGGGGTGTACATATCCTTCAGGAATATGGACACACCTATGGCCCGTGTTATCCAATAAAGGATAATGGGCAAAAGGTGAGGTATGTGTTATAACATGGTCATGCAGATGTGCTCTATGGAGCTTTGAAACGTGTCAGCCACTGCACAGATATGTTCACTATGTTAGGGATTGACATATGTGTGTCCGTATAGTGTTTCTGACATATATCATTGTGTAGCGAGACCTGCAGTTTATTGCTTGGCTGTCCCTGTAACAGCAGTGAACCCTCACCTGAACTGTGCATGATGAAGGCACTATAGGGGAAGCATGAGCCCTAGGCTGTATCCAGATTCCCAGGGGTGACAGGTGCAGGCCCTGTCTGGAAAAGCATCAAGGTCTGTCAACCATGTTATCCCAGGATGACAGATACTGGATACCCTGTGATATGTACCACTACACTAGGCAATTGTGGAATACAATCCTTATGTCCCTGTACTACAGTATCATTCTGGCCAATGGCATAATTCTACCCAGGCCTTGTTACATACCTGCATGGGCTACAAGACCTGACAGTTCCTACATGTGTTTCCATGCAGTCCAGGCTACTGCATCACATGTCCTGCACAAAAACATGGAATATGCCAGAGTCATGTGTATAGTTCAAAAGATGGTTTGAGTGTATGAGTATGTGGCTAATCATGGCAGACAGGCAGCTGACAGTATGTATGCCCTCGTATAGGTCGGTGTGTAACATAGTGCTAGAGTTTGCATTCACAAATGAGTACTGTTGGGCATGTTTCCAGTCATGTGTTCAGAGGTGTGGCACAATTATGCAAACTATGTCATACAGTTTGTGTATTTTGGTGTCTGTCTCTTCCTGTTTGGGGGGTCACTTGTTTGGCCAGATACTTAGATGCGTCTGTGAATGTGTGTGATTTCCGGTAGTGTGTGTGGGTGTCCTTACTGTGTTCTGGTAAGGGTATGTGTTGGATGTGTTGATGAGCTGCATGTGTTAACCTACACCTCATGACTGTCCAGTCCAGTCATGGCTGTAGACTGGGCTGCCTTCCAGCATAGCCCTGTAGCTGCTTCCCAGACAATGTGTAGAGCGTGGTGTTAGGTGGGTCTGGGAGGTGTACATGGCATAGAGATTACATTCCCCCAGGATGGCCACATACACAAAGCTGACATTAGGAAACACCAGTAGCTGACTAGTGGGCATGCCTGTATGAGCAGTCAGTACTACAAGTACCAAGTACTGTATTTAGTTTACGTATTGCCTATGAAGATGTTTTAGACAGTGATGCTCACATGTTAATATTTGTGTTATGAACGTGACAACACTGGCTATTATGGAAACATTGTAGCTACCTTTAGCAGCATTCCTCCTCTGAGGAGCACATCACATCCTGTTAGTTGATTACAGATGATGCAAGTGTCTACAGGTCTGTTTCCTTCTCTGGGTATATAGTCACATATCCACCAGGACCATGAGCTCTGTTGGGCACAGACACCCACTCCCCAAACAGAGTCATGTATCAATAGGCTCTGATGTCACTATCAACATGATCAGAATATAATCAAATAGTATGAGTCATCACCTATGATGTGACTATTACACATGGGCAGCTGTTTCCTACATCTTACACTCCTACTGCAGATGTTACATTGGAGTTAAAGATGATATGCAACCTGTTTCATTACCAGTGCTGTGCACTACCTTACATACAGTATGTGCAGGCGGCTGTTAGGTTGGTAATGAGAGGTTCGGCTACACAAACCTGGTAGTTCAACTAGTGTGTCTGTACTCTCAATATCCACTCTATGTAGGTGTGCACATAGCCATTCGGCTCAGCCCTGTGACAAGGGTCACTACACATTTGCATAACATGTACACATGCACAACTGTTATTGCTTGCAAACAATAGTAGAGAGGTGGATATTACATATGATATGTGCATGGATAGTTACCTGTCTCTTCCAATTATCTTTGCTATCATGCTGCTAACCTGTCAGATGAATACAAATGCTATGTATCCTGTCATTGAGTATTGTAATTGCCAATAGATATAACTACTGTTTGCATAACATAACAGAACCGCTATGTAGAGTAGAATACAGATCTGCCTAGAATACTGTACATTACACAGTTATTAGCACAATATCCCACAATGCACACCATATTTGCACGGTAAGCCCACCTTTAACATGTTCATCTTACTTATACACCCATACATATGTTGACTGTTACACTATATCAACATATACTATCCCTGTTATAGCACATACTTGTTGGACCAACCCTGACACTGACAGTGGCTGGAAGCGAATTGGTAGGTTCCAAGCCCATATCATCCCATGTGGTGTATGTAGAGTGTGCTGTGTGACCTACAGCAGTACACACATAGAATACTACAAGCATTACTACTGCTCAACAATACATCACTACAAGATAGCTATTTCCACTATATGCATTGATTACACTGTAATTCTTACAGTACAGATACTACATACACAGACATACTACATGTTATACATACCATCTTAGTAATTGGAGGTGTTGTTAACCAGTGTAATACTCATTTTTGGTTCATCTTTCAGTGTTTTGTACTGTCCTACAGGTAGATACAGATGGTTTGAATGTGTGACAAGGCAACCTTTTATAGTTACAGATCAGTAACATGTGCTATCCCGATGGCCAATTGGTAAGTAGCTAATTACATGCACATCAGCTGCGCTGCTACTGCCTTAGCCAATACCATGGCTACAGTGGAGTATAACTGAGTACTCCACTTGGGCATTGTCCCTTTGCCTTACTTGTGAGGAAGACAGCATGGAAGTTTTGTTTGGAATCTATTGCAACAGCTGTATGGAGACGAACAGTAATATATTGTGTGTAATGCCTAGAGGAGTTGGTCTAAATGTGAGTACTGCTGTTATATTTCTGAACATCGCTACTTGTGCAGGGTTTGTCAGTACCTAATACTTCTGCATATGTTTCAGTCTGGCCAGGTTGTTTGACCAGCTCAAGGTTGCATAGCTATGCATATAATGTTAGGGGGTTTACAGTGTGCTTACCAGACATATTTAGTTTGGTGTTACTGTGTATCATACTGTGCTAATAATCAGTACTCGGTAAAACTTCCTGGTGTACAAAACTTTCAACCCTCTGAAACGGGATTAGTTCATACAAACCCTGTTACATCAGCAGCTGTTTAATTGTATAATGGCAACTATTTCACATAGGGCCATGTTAGTGTATCTGTGTCCAGGTATGTTAAGGTTTCAGCAGATGTTGTACAGTAGTTGCATAATTGGTTATGGTATCACAGTATGTATTTATGTAATTATTTCGA
Source organism: Protopterus annectens (assembly GCF_019279795.1). Taxonomy (NCBI): domain Eukaryota; kingdom Metazoa; phylum Chordata; order Ceratodontiformes; family Protopteridae; genus Protopterus; species Protopterus annectens. Next base: position 1,950,141,521 of record NC_056741.1, read on the forward strand.
TTGTGGGGTAGATGTTGGTGGGTGTATATAGCACATGCAGGTGTGTAGGAACCCCTTTTATACAACGTATATATGTGTGTGGGTGTTCTTTCCCTATGTGAACATCTATGCCTTAGTGGACTAATACTATGGTAGTTGCAGGCTGATTCATTAAGGCACTATTAAATGCTTCATGTATAGCATGCAGGTACTGTTAGTCCTTGAATCCTTTTGGCAATACATCAAAATGTAATAAAGATTTGCAAAATGAAAGCTGTCTGTGTAATTCTGTCATGGATATTTGCAGTCAATGCAGTTGTGTTGGTGACTGTCTCCATAGAACATATTTGTAATAGTGTATTGGCATATACACGTCATATGTTATGTTCATATTGTTTGGGGGGGGGGTGGAATGTGTGATTGCAATGGTCCATGTTATACTCAGATATGACCACTTCGGATGCTGTCTACAGACATGTATGTATGTGTGTGTGTGTGTATATATATATATATATATATATATATATATATATATATATATATATATATATATATATATATATATATATATATATATATATATATATATATACGTATATATATATATATATATATATATATATATATATATATATATATATATATATATATATATGTATGTGTGTATTTGTATATAGATATATACATTATTGCATACATTTATCTGTACCAACATAGATGTGTAAATGTTTTTAACCTATCTATATATCTACATATATATGTAGACCTGTATATATTGAAATGTCTCTATGTATCTCTCTCTCTCTCTCTCTATATATATATATATATATATATATATATATATGAGCATACACCTTTAATTGGGTACATGGCGGGTTGTCCTATTTCAACACATTCCTTCCTTTTGTGTTTTAACCTGTCCGCATACACAACTGGGATAGGTAGAGCCCAGGTAGCTTAGTGTTAGGTTACTCTGTGGATGGAGTACATGGTTGCGGGTTCTACTCCTGGAAGGTGTTATTATTTTACCTCTCAGAGTAGGCATTGGTAGGGAAAGTGTGAATAACACACATTTTCATGGTTGTGAGTAGGTTTGCCCATGGTCTGTGTGACTTTAAGCAAAGGTCAAACATGTGAAGTGCTTCTCCATTTACCGTGTTGCAGCACCGCTTACTGTTGCACAAACACGTGGAAACCCACTTACAACTGCTTAAGAGTGCTTTAATCCACCTGCATCCAAAAGCCCTTATTTTGTCCCTCAAAATAACCTAACAGCCCTTGCAGGTCTTGAACCCAGGACCATGAACACCACAGTCACTGACCTTACCAATAAGACATCTGAGATATGCACGAATGTTATGGTGTTTAGAATATACATTGTACTACAGATATTCCTCACTACTGAAAACAAATGTGACAATCAGTTGTTGTACATATGTCTGATACATGTTAATGTTCATGTTTGTGAAAGTAGGTGTTGCAATGTGACATGACAGGGTGTATTATGAATGAGTAAGGTTCTTGCTTTGTGTCCTTTTTATATTGTCCCCATACTCCATGTATGCCCCTGCAGTTCACTTATTGGACATCCGACCCAGGCCATCCTTGATGCATGACTGCATTACCCATCATTCCTCCCCCACCCCAATCTTCACATACACAGCAATCACCCCTTCTATGGTGAATTAGATTAATATTAATTGTTATAATACCAGAGCTGCATGTGTTTTGTGTACACTCCAATTCCTTTGGAGTGCTTCTGTGTCACGAAGTGTGTTCATAGATGCTTATATATATGGCTATTGATGTAACTGTATAATATATATATATATATATATATATATATATATATATATATATATATATATATGCAGACATCATTGACATATATATATATATATATATATATATATACATTTATTTTATATATATATATATATATATATATATATATATATTGTATTAGTTTGTAACAGTAATACATCTGTAGACTGGAATGTGTTGGTTTACAAACTATAGTACATTACAATGTACTGTACATATGTACACAAAGCCACTGCCCCATTTGTGATCATTGCAGTGAAATGCATATGGTATAAGGTGTAGTCTCAGGACCAAGAAACATGTGTACACCTCGGATGGCTTAGTGGTACGTCCCATGACTATAGTGTGCATGTTCCAGGGTTCGACACCTGCGATGCTTTACGAATGTTTTTTACTGCAGAATAAGGCTCATTTAAGCAGTCATAAGCATGTTTAAAAGTGTTTGTGTGACATTATAGCAGCAGTTAAACACAGTTAAACAAATGTAATGTATAACCTGTGCATGCAAACATGGCCACATCAGCTAACTACTCCGGATATATAGCTGTCAGTGACGTAACATCTCACTATGTGCTGACATGACATTACATTATCTGTTAACTGTACTCTCCTGCACACATGGGTTTATATGGGTGATTCAAATGTTTGTTATACAGACGATTACAACCTATATATGCAAGCTGTGGTTAAGGTATACTTTTGCACATGATAAACATCCCTGCCTTTATCGAGATTGTAACCTCGAATGCACAGATACTATGCTGATGCTGTAACCATTACACTGTTGACATTAATGTTGCTTCCGCCTATTTCCTATTTAGATGATTTATATGTGTAAGCTAGGCTAAGCAAAGGGCGGGAGCCCCGAAACTCACTGAGCTTCACATACTCTTGACATAACAACATATAACAAATGTACTGTGAGACAATACATTACATTCCTAACTACATTAGGCATAGCCCCTCACTGACACACTTCAAGGGAAACCTTATTGTGTGAATGGGTAACGGACTATACACCCCTGGGATCACGTGTCCCAGAATCATACAGCTAGGGGGTGGGGAAGCCTGTCCAGTTTGATAGCTGCAAGACCTGTTGGGGGAATTGAATGGTGTTGAATTGCCATATTAACATGCCCTTTTTAGGTCACTAAGTGCCCCTATCACCCTCCACAACCCCAGTCTTCAACAGCTTCCAGCAACTCTGCCTGGAATTGCTTCATTGGCTATGCTTGACAGAGGCTCAGTTACTTCATCAGTGGTGTGGAGAAGGCCAACACACTGTTTCTATGCTTCTAATTTTCCTTGGGCAGATAGATAGTAGGCTATCTGTGAACCTCTAACATGCAGGCCATCACAGCCATAATATGTGAATAAACAGACCATCAGATCACAATATACAGTGTGAACTCACCATGTAGTCAGGAAACAGTTGAGTACAGCAAGAACATACAGAACACTGATACTTAGTCACTCCAAAAGCCTATCTTGGAAGCTAGAAGACTTGTATAAGTTTAAGGGTTTCTATTGCTTACCACTAGGTTACCTACGGGGGAGATGAAAAACAAGCACAGATGGGGAACATGCATGCAATGATACCATACCGGCCTATGTGTCAGCCTTAGGCTTTGGAATACTGGCCAAGGCTATTGGCACCCCCATGGTGCCTTAATTTAGGACAGTCTCGAAGGTGAATACCAGCTCCGTAAACAGCACAATAGCAGATTCAATGAGGTTTATGCTACTCAACACCAGGGGTTGTGATCACAACATGCATGCACTCACAGCACTCCTCAGGATGGACATCAACATCTGTGCATTAACTGAAACCTGTCTTAAGGCTCCTGAGAGCACACCAGCACTACCAGACTATAACCCATACCACAGATTTCAGCCACAGAACATGGACTGACAGACATGGAGGGGCTGTATCCATATTCATCAGGGATACCTACACCTCCAGGTTAGTGGGGCAGCATGATATCTCTGTGATCATCCATGTGCAGCTAACATCAGCCACAACTGCAATGTGGAATGTGTTCTGCGACGGATCACCCTCCATGACCCAGGACCTCCACTCCACCTACCTGGAGATAGTGGAGAACACGACAGTCCTAACGCACACCCTGGCATTGGTCAATGTCAACTACCATATCATTAACTGGGAAACGTACTCCGGTACTCACTTCCAGGACCAGCGCTTCCTGGAATGTATCACCTCATATGCCCTGTATCAGGTGGTAACCTCCCTAACGTGGGGTGGAAACTACTAGATGTGGTCATCACCAACATGGGCAACAGGTGCACCACAGAGGAGGTTAACCGGTCACTGGTTAGATCTGACTATGAACTATTCACTGTTTCCACACCCTAACATCTCCCCCACCCACTGATACCACAGTGTATACCTTTCCTACAGCTAAATTTACACTACTAGTTACAGGGGTGGGGCGTTTCACAGCCCCCATGCTAAGGGGAAACACTGCTCAAGATACAGACAGATTTACAAATGCAGTCTATAAGCACCTACACAGATGTATGGATTGTGTCATCGCTGGTAAACCAAGACTCAGTCCTAGACAAGGACTTCATCTGGTGGACCTCTGCAGTAAACAGGCTATACTACAGACGTAGGACAATGTTCCAGACACACAGCAAATCCCACGAAGGGCAGACATCTGTGACCACTATTAGTATGATACGTAGGTCCCTCATGACATCATCCAAGGCTAACATCAGCAGGAGAATACACAAGGTTTCGAAAGATAACCACAAAGCCTTCTTTGGCTATGTCAAGGATCTATGTGGTGACACACAGATTTGCACTGTGCCAGTGAAATATAGCACAAAATATGTTGACCCTACTGATATCGCCAAAATCCTTGCAGATACATTCAGTGCATACTTCATCCCCTAAAGAGCCCACAACACTACTCGAAAGGTACAGTATCCCAACCATCAGAGACACACAGGTGGAAATGTCCCTCTCTAACAGCAGAGCACAGCATCAATGGAGGCAGATGTTGACCCAGACTACATCTTACAAACTGTACAAGACAACCTGCCCCCTTCCTAATTAAGCATTCCTACTTCAGCCTCTCCACTGGCTACATGCCCCATACAATGGCACGTGGCAATGGTTATTCCACTCCATCGTGGAGAAATCACAACCGACCATGGTAACTACCACTCCATAAGCCTGACTAGCCTGGTCTGCAATGGTATGATTTGCATCCTCATGGCAGTCATCAACAGTGACATTGGTAACCTTGGAACACGTGAACCAACCCAGGTCAGCTTGGCTGAGTGCAGTTCATGCCTACTGAACCTGTTTGATGTTTTACATACAGTCACCAAGACATTAGATGACAGGGGAGATGGTTCACACATACTACCTGGACCTCACCAAGGCTTTTGACACCATGCCCCACTCAGGTATTATTGATAAACACACCAACCTGTACATTCACCTATATATCACAGGTTGGGTTGCCAATGGGCTTACACACAGAACCCACATGGTACAACTAGCGGTCTCCAGGTCCAACTCTTGAACAGTCACAACTGGTGTCCCACAGGACTCAGTCCTGGGAGCCCTACTATTTGGCATATACATCTCAGATGTACAGGCAAACACAGGTGGACTACGGCAGACCATGTTTGGCAATTACTGCAAACTGGGAGCCATGATTGATAGTCCAGCTGACACAGGCATCCCTTAGGGGGCCTCACAGAGAACATCAAAGGGTGCCAACAACACAGCCTCCAGCCAAGTGCCATTAACTGCATGGTCATTCCATTGTGGAATTGGCACCCACATATTAACACATGAGCAGCAGCCACTTTAATACAGATGAGGTAATGGGGTATCTGGGGACTAAGGTAGATAGTGATCTCCCCTGTGACAATCATATCTCCACAGTAGTTAGGACATACTTCTATTTAGGCCATCTGACTACTAAAGGATTCCCATCTAGACATACTGGCGTTATAGTGCCCCTTTACTCATCACTCATCAGTCCCATCATAGGGTATAATAACCCATGTGGGATGTACCTCAGAGGACCCATCCAACAGCTGGGGGGTCCACGAGTGTACCTCACCAAGGGGAATACTGTCCTCCAACATATGGCCTATGCAGCCGGACTGAATAAACTCCTGCTTTACTCAGTGGCATCTCTTTTACCCAGAGATGATCTCCACTGACCAACACAGCCATGTCGAACTCAGGCTTGTTGGATATGCTCCACCTATGGGAATCCATGTCACAGTGAGCCACACACTGTAGTGCGCTGACCTTGCCACAGCAATAACCGGAAGATGCTGGAGGGACAGCTTCTTGTCACAGACACTCCCCATACTTTGGAACAACATCCCTAACTACATTATACAGAGCCCCTCACTAACACTCTGCAGAAGAAACCTTGAAGGGTGGATGGGGAACAGTAGATGCACCCCAGGAATCCTGCCATTGGCTCTGCTCTACAGAGGGATGGTTAATGAATCAATGGGGTGGCAAAAGCTGACACATTTTGGCTGGCCTTATGAATGGCCTCTGGCAGTTGGCCAAGTACCTACCTATGAATCTATACATACAGTATCTGCATATGCTGATAGCTTAATTTACTGTTCAGGTGTTGACTTACCTTGTGCCAATGGCTGTTGTGTGTGCAATAGTTGAGGGCTGCCTATGTTGGATGCACACAGTAGACTGCCTATACATGACAATTTACAGGTAGTCTTGTGTGTGTGCCATCCATTTTTACTGTGTGTGCAGGTGAAGAAAGGTGTCAGTCCCTAGGTGCCTACACTGTCAGTGTGTGTGCTATAAGTTCCCTCTTTGCCAAGGCATGAGCATACTCGGCACGCCTCCATCTGCCTACTGGGACTGGCTCAGGGTGTTCATGTTCTGAGTACCTCTGTGCCTGTGGGGCCCTTGGCAATGGTGGTGGGCTGTGTGGGCCTTCACCATTCTGTCCCTGCTGCAGCTATTTCCACAGGACCATATTGTGTAGCATGGCACACACTATGAAGATGTGGGCACATGTGCCTGGAGAGTACTGCAAGGCTCCACCAGATATGTCCAAGCAACCGAACTGTGATTTCAGCATCCCAAACACATGCTCTATGATAATTCTGGTTTGTGCGTGTGCCTCATTATGGCATTCCTGCACGGGTGTGTGCATTTCTGATGGGAGTCATCATCCACGGTTCCAGTGCATAGCCAGCATCCTCCACCAGGTGGCAATTTGGGATGTCCCCCGTGGCAAATAACCGATACAGCTGTGAGGTATGCCAGATGTGGGAGTTGTGATAGCTTCCAGGGCTGCCAGCACACACATCCATGATAATGGCCTGGGCATTGCACATGACCTGGCAGTTGATAGAGGGGTATCCCTTGCGGTTTATGTAGCACCTTCCCTGCTCACAGGGTGGGGACTTGATGTGTATGTGCATGCAGTCTATTGCACCCAGTACCTCTGGGTATTCTGACACATGGTGGAAGAGACGCATATTGCTGGCCAACTCCTCCTGCATTCGGGGGAAGTATATGTGCTCATTGGCATGTGGTAACACAGCATCCAGTAACTGGTGCAGTACCCTGGATGCTGATGCCTGTTAGATACCCATGATATCCCCAGTTAGTCTTTGAAAGGTACTTGTAGCTAGTATTCTCAGGCTTACATATACCTTCGTATCCACTGGGATGGGTTCCCCTCTGTTGGTTCTGACTCTGAGGCGTGGCCGGCACAGCTCCACAAGTTGCTGTAGGGTGTCTCTGTCAACCCTGTAATGCTCTACTATCTCCAGATCATGTAGCCCCTGGTAGGTTAGCCTGGGTCTGAACACTCTCCTCCTCCTCTGGTGCGTGCAGTGGTCATGTGCATTATCCTCCACACCACCTTCAGTCTCCAACACATGCTGGCAGATCAAAGCTATGTCAGCCCCTAACATGTGCATAATAAAAGTTCCCCGTCTGTATACACCACTGGTGCAGAGTGTATGGGAATACACAAATGTGTGTGATGTGCTTTCACACTTTATAGTAGTGTGCTATGGATGCTGCTGATGTATGTGGGTATGTATGAATTATTCCAGATGTTGTGTGTCTTAATTATGGGTTTTGCAATGAGTATTGCACGTGAGGGGAGTTTACTGTGGAGATCTACTTGCCTGCCTTGATTAATCTGTTGCCCTTTAATTCACTCTTAGACCTGGATCCCCTCCCATTATCAGGCATGCATACACCTGCCGTCTTTCTTGTTTTGTACTTTCCCTACCCAGTCATGGCGAAATGTGCCTTGTAGCCGATATACTGCATATCGCCTTTGTTCTGCTTTGACACTTTGCTGTTTTCTTTGCAGTACAGCCCCTCCCCTTCCCTGTTCTGCAGGTAGCTTCTTGCAGCCTTGTTAGCTGTTGTCAATGGACCACTGTAGGCTCCTAGGTGTTAATTAGTTATTTGTACTCCAATTTCACTGCTGCAGAATTTCCTTATTTCTTTCCTATATCCTTCCTGTTTCGGCTGCAGTGTGTGATGCACATACCCATTTACTGGGTTTACGTGCATTTTCATCTCCGTTCACATGTATACTGGGTTACCTTGTGTACTCTCAGCTAAGCATAGCTATGGGCAATTCGGCACACCCCTATCCTGCAGCTTTGCCTAGCTAGGGGCAGACCGGTTTAGCAATGCTCCAATGTGCTTACAGCAATGGCGACACACCCCTCTCTTGATGTCATCTTTATCTCAAGGGCTCACCTCGATGTTATAATGCTACGCTGTGAGGTGCATCCTTACACCAGTGGGGAGTTTGCGATTCACTATTACTCCTCTCATTTGCATGGCATTGCCTACTAATTCCTAGCTACTGCACATAACACTGTCACTGCCTCTTAGCAACCCTTGCGCCATGAGTATGGTGTAGCATGCCTGCCATTGACTACTATGGGGAAATCATGATATGTGTTTCATTGCGGTTTTATTCTATATTCTTATATATTCCTTGCGATCCCCTTTGCGCACCGCTGCCCTGTGCTTCCACGTCACGATAAGGTGACTATATATATATATATATATATATATATATATATATATATATATATATATGTTAAATGTTAATTTTATATATTTTGCACATTTTTTTTATGCCAATGGTTATATATTTAGCCATTGGCATATATTAACATTATAATACATGTGTTTGTTCGGCTGTCATGGCTCCGATTTTATGTTTGCAAAAATGTAAACCATGTAAACCATTTTCTACGGTTTACATTTCTGCATGCTTACACTACACCTGCTCCACTTTCTGAATTGCTACATACCTTCATTTGCATGCTACACTGCTGCACGTGGGGTAATTAGCATACATGGCTCAGGAGTTGTGCGGGTGTAGCGTACGCAGGTAGTGCATGTGGAAACAGCTCGTATCTGAATCACTCAGTGGCCATATTTGGTGTTAGAACACCGATGCTATGCCTGCATCTGGCTCAAGCTTCATGAAAATCCTGGGGAAAGTCTATCTCTAAACATAGTTACATTAAAATTTAGAATTTATGTGGAAAACTGTTGCTACTTAAAGTAGTGCACCAGAAAACAGCAGTACTTGCTAGAGAAATAAGCTCCATATTTTTAATACCTGCTTGTTATGATTAGAAAGAAGGAACAATTAACAGATAACAAAAAATAAAATGCACCCTGGCTGCTGAATGATTCTTCCTTTACTAAAAATGCTCCAAACATTAAGCGCTTTCGTCTCCCCTAAGGGAGACTTCATCAGAATATATATTCAGTAAAACAAAATCAATTTAAATACTATAAAAGAACATTTCATTGGCTGTTGATTAATTGACTTATACAAGTGTATTTAAAAATATATGCCAATAAAATAACCACTTAAGTAAAGACATATTTTTATGGAAGTTTGTTATACCAACATACTAATATACATAAAAAGGATAAAATAAAAGAAAAAGTTTGCCAAGGACTGAACTTGTATTGAAACTGGGAAATATGGAGAAGAATTTATGAGCACAATAATGACATAAAAAACAAAAAAGAAACCAATGCCCTATATAGGCATTCTAAAGTATGCCCAGGTTTTTCCCATTTTTATTTGGGATTTTGGAAATTATAACAATTGAGCCCAGAGGTGGTGACTGTAAAAATGAACTTAACAGGAGAGAATTGGATTGTCAGCTAAGGTTAGCAGCTAAGTTACTACCTAGTCTCAATGACAGTGTTTCTTTAAAACCTGTATTAAAAGAAAGGGCAGGAATATTATAAACACATATTTCCCAATTTCAATACAAGTTCAGTCTCTGGCAAACTTTTTTCTTTTCTTTTATTTGATCCTTTTTATGTATATTAGTATTTTGGTATAACAAACTTATGTAAAAATATGTCTTTACTTAAGTGGTTATTTTAGTGGCATATATTTTTAAATACACTTATATTAGTCAATTAATGAATAGCCAATGAAATGTTCTTTTATAATATTTAAATTGATTTTGTCTTATTGAATATACATTCTGATAAAGTCTCCCTCAGGAGAGAAGAATTGTCCTGTATGACACTATGGAATATTCAAATACTATGCAAGGGATTTTTTTAATGAGTAGAATTATGTGCAGGTCTTGAGAAACCAAATTAACATAGCATACCAACGTATAGATTCCTATTTGGAAGAATATCTACTGGATCAGTGTATAAATTATGATACACATCACTTTTTGGTTAACAAACATCCCAAGATTCCCATTATATTCGGTATCCCCAAGATACATAAAAGTATAGTGCAGCCACCATTTAGACCTATCATGGCAGCTGGGGGATCCAAAACTCAAGGCATGGCCATTTACATTAACAGGACAATAAAACCTGTGGTGGAAAGGACCAAACACTTACTTAAATATTCTTGGGAATTTTGGGGATTATTAAAACAGAATATTTGGTCACGAGATTTAATATTTCTTACAATAGATATAAAGGATCTCTTTTCCTGTATTTCCAAGGAGGAAGGACTGATTATGTTTGAGGAGACCTTACAAGCTTACTCTGATTTTCTACATGAACAAATTTGTACTATAAGTGAACTTATGGCACTAGTATTGGAAAACAATTTCATTTATTTTGAAGGCCACTATTTCCAACAACTAAAAGGTGTGGCCATGGGCACAGCTTGCGCACCAACCTATGCCAATATAGTGGTACTTGGGTGGGAATCTCAACATATATTTAAAAGTGATTGTCAACAATATATTAAACTGTACATCCATTATTTGGATGACATTTTTATTTTGTGATAAAGTAGTGATGGACTAATGCCTTCATTTATTGAATACATCGATAATACCACCAGTTTTTTAGAGTTTACCTATGAATTTGATAAACATAGCATTCATTATTTGGACATTAATATTTCTCATTCAGATAACGGGTTTCAATCTAATATTTATAGGAAATGCACTTTTTGTAATGCCTACCTTAATTTTTCTAGCTGCCACCCCATTTCACAAAAGAAAACCCTTATAAAAGGACAGGCCATCAGGGTAGCTCACATGACTTCCTCCTACAGTAATGAAGAAAATTTTAGAAAGTTAACAAATATGTTTGTGGAAAGGGAATTCCCATCAATTTAGAGGAAGACATTTTGACAGGGGTATTAAAAGAATGGGGCAAGAGATATCAGCCCTTATTAGGCAATAACTTACAAGATCAAGTTGTAGACAATGTTTCATCTGATAATGATAACTTTGAAAAAGCTTGTATTGTTCAGTATAGCCCCATTTCAAAGGACTTAAAGGACATTATATCTAGAAATTTAAATATTTTCAGAATTAGTGGTGAAGTAAACCGGGTTGTGGGTAGTAAGCCCACTTTTATTAACAAAGTAGGTAGAAACATTAAATCTTTAAGGGAGAATAAAACTGAGAGTACATTTTGCCCATTTTTTCCTTTTATGAGATGAAGGATTAGAATGATGGCAAGGGTCTTATAGTTGCAAGGTAGACCAGACATTGTCAAGAACTTCTGGGCACCTTTTAAGATATCTCTGCATGTGTGTAAAGGTCAGAGCTTTAACAAGAAGACTCAACTAGGTATCACATGAAATTCAGAGAAATTCCTTCCACGTTTCTCCTTTTTTCTGCTGAACATACAAAGAATTATTCAACATACTGTCATGACTTTCCCATGTGACATGTGTGTGTGTATTCAGTACATTTGCCAGATCTTTTTGATTCTTTGTGCAACTTGTGCCATTTTGCACACTATTCGACTGACCTTTCATTGGAAATGCCCTTCCCCATATCTGCTTGGCTCTTTCTCTATGTGTGCCTCAGATGATGAATGCTTTAGGTTTCCTGAGCACTCTGTGTGTGTATGCTATCTACCCTTGTTTTACCCTTACAGTCATGTTCATCTTATCGTTTACCAGTGCTACGTGTCACACCTTTCCATAGTGTCTTTCCCATATTCATCTCCCCACTGCCTGGCTCCTCTCCTTTCTTTGTGCAGCCCATGAATAACTAATCTTATCCTTCTATTTTCTTTGTCACTGTGTTTTCTAACATTTTAGCATGGACAACCTTCTCTAGCCTAATATCTCTGCTGTGTTTTTTCTGTCCTGTCCCCAGGATCATGAACACTATAGCACAGTCTACTTTGCCTGCGACATGATACTTCATGTTTTGTTTTTGTTTTTTTCTGGTATATTGAAGCCCTCGAAGTCCCAAAATCATTCAGGCTATTCTTCTGATTACTAGACTTTAAATAATGCCAGCTTTATCCTACGTTTCTGAACCTGCTGACAACACATTGTAACTAACTAAATATATTCTAATTTCTTAAGTGGAAAGGTAGGTCATGCTTTATGAACCCTTTCAGCTAAACCCAAAAATATGTAAATGAATAGACAGATGTAGGTCTATATAGACTAAGGTTTACAGCACCTTTAAATAAGGCTACAAGCACTACAGTTATATGTAGAGCAGAGTTTGATGGGGCACTATGTTAAATATGCAGTGGGCAGCAAACATTTAAGTTAATGTCAACGCAAGACTGTCTCAGAAGTCATGGTCATGTAATATGGTATGTTGTAGGCATTTCAAGTAATGCTTGCAAAAAGTAGATCATTGACATGTAGTATAGTTGTGGGGTGTACTCTGGTCACTAGATCTAAGCAATAGCAGGGGAGTTGTAGTACTACTCCACTTGTTGGGGGATGGTGAGCAGTGGTCCATGTTTATGAACTTAAAATTAATTTGCTCAGTGCTAAACGAGACCTTCTCTTTATAAGGGGCTGGTTTACCTAGTTTACCATAGTGATGGAGGTACAGGATTGGCATTGCCTCTATATCAGATTAATCATTTTGCATATTTTATAGTGCAACGGCGTCATGACTTTTTTGAGAAGAAAAATAGGTCAGAAACAGTCCAGATTCCAGAACTGGGAATAGAACTCCTTGAACCAAGGCATTCAGAAACCATTTGATATAGCTCCATTTATAGCCAAAGAAGCAGAAACTGTAGGTTTTTGATGACTGATAAGAAAGTATATTTGCTTACTAAAGTATATTCAGTGCCTTGGCTATGAGCTGACATTCCACAATCACATTTTCTAAGAGACACATACGCGTAAGTAGTTGTGCAAAATGAGGTGAGAATCAAACTGTTTGGTGAGAGGGAGCAGAGGAAGAAGGCACGGGGCATGTGGACATCTCTCAGAGGAAGGCAGGAAATCGGCTACCCGTAATTTTACTGCATTTACCCTGCTGTATTAAACAGGAGGACTTGAAAATTATATGGCATTATACCGAGCATGTCTGTTTTAAGTAATGTTGCTCATTTTCCATCAAAATGCCCATTATAAAGTTATACTTTAGAAGACAAAAGACAGAACTACTCAAAAAGTTGTAGATATTTTGGAATTAAAAAGTATAGTTATTTTCTGGAAAAATATATAACTAGCAAAAGTTGGCTGTGGGCTCCACTTTTTTTTTTTTGCTTGATTATTTTAATTTTGTTTGCGAACAAATAAGACTGTTAAATCAGCACACATTGAATTAAATAAATAAATGAATTAATAAATTAATAAATAAATGAAACTTGTAAATACTCAACACAAGATCCAGAAATGTGCCACCATGGTTATTTTTACATCTTAACATGCTGTTGTCGCTTTGCACAAGGTTTTTACCCCATGTTAAAGCAGTATTATGTTAGTTGTGAACTTTTACTAAATTATTTCAACTGAAATAAATCAAAACATCTAATCCAAACTCACAGTATGTACTTCCATAATGTATCAGCACTCTATGACACATTTAACATTGACGAATGTTTCTCCTGTTTACAAGTTTCATTCTTATCTTAATAACAAAGCCTTAGTTCATATGCAACATGAAGAAATCCTGTCTTACAAAAGAACGCTATTTATAGAATTATGAAGAACAGCCACTTGCAATATCTACTGCCCACAGTATATACAGCTCTTAGATGTGTCACATTTGTCATAATAGATGAGGCAAATGTTAATGTGAAACATGAGGAAACTCTGCTTTCTAAAAATAACAAAGCCAAGAAACAATGATTTTCTCTTCTCTGTCTCCAGACTTCCACTACATGCTAAATCATTTACTGATGTTATCAAGGAAGGCCAAACCCTCTGAGTATAATAAATAATGGTCATATATCAAAAACTATATACAGAGCAAGCATTCATTTGGCATATACCAGTCATTTGGACATTTGGGGGCGCACTGTAATACTCAGTATGGGTAGCCCTGACATATAGTGCTACTTAAACCTTGATGCAGTAGTCATGTTCAGTGCTGCATAAGGAAGTATTACCAATGGAAAATGTATGTGTCTGTGTTAAATTTCATAAAAAAGTCATAATGTAAATTTGCAGTAGGCTGATCTGAAACATACAGTACAGACAGTTATAAACAGCTTCATTAACCATGACATCTGCCCATGTTTTTCATAAGTGGCCAAAACATATTTCCATAAACCACAAGGAGATTTTGCATTTGATGTGAATCCTGTACCATAAAAGTCCATACAAATGCATTATGACACATACATTATACCATGCCAGTTCCAAAGGAGTGAGTCTTGTAGATTAAGATTACAGGAAAATGTTGTTGCAGCTCAGGCTCAGTGATACATGTGAAGGATTGTGGGTAGCAGCACTGAAGTGGCACAGGATTGTGGGTGGCAGCACTGAAGTGGTAGAGGATTATGGGTGGTAGCACTGGAGTGGCAGAGGGAATCAGGGATGATAGCAGTGGGCTATTTCTTTATTAGCTAGACTGGTTAGCTATGAAGCATTGTCATTGGGGGGACTGTTACCTTGCAGTGATCACTTGTGATATAATAACTAGGATTTTTGTTTTAATACCAGGAGCTGCTATTGATTTACTGGCCAACATCCATGTAAATAGTGATGCAGGGACTACCATAAGATGTGGCTCTTGATTGACAGTTTAACTTCTGGATATCAGTGCTCACAGACTGGACACTTAATAGTTTTTCAAGGTGACAAGTCTTTGCAGATGGAAAATAGGGATCTCTGTATGTCATAATATTGTGGATCCGGTAGCACTGGAAGGTGTTCTAGGATGAAAGATGAGGGTTTCCTTTTTCCTATTTTTGTTCTAATTTTCATATATACTACATTTATTTCACTGAAAATATGTTTTTTTTCTGCTTAGCTGTACTTATAAACAGGCTATACATTAGGCCTGGCTTCAACAGTTGTCTTGGGAAGTGTAACTAGGGACGTGTACCACCATATTAAAAAGTTGGGAGTGCAGAAGCAGTGTCTGGGAAGAGGCGACACGTTATTTTAATACTGAATGAGAATGTGTGTAATAATACAGAGACTCACAGAAACTCGCATTTACTTGGTTGGGATCAGGAGCAAGAAAATGATGCTACATGAACCCATTAACAGAGACAGTGTTCTGTGAAGCTTGCTGTGTGCATGACACCAGACACGACTGAAGTTACAGTATAAGACATACCCCTAATTGCAAACACCAGACTGAAATGGTGCCAGATTTCTTTTTTTTTTTTTTTTTTTATTTTACATTTGTTAACCGGGAAAGTCTGACTGGATACATGTCCATTTTCAGCGGAGGCCCAGGGAGAAAAGCTCCAACATCACATTACATAAATGAGAGAAAAAATAAGCAGCCTATACACATATGATCTCTATGAAAGAAATACCTATGAGCATATTTACAGTAATTATTAACAAGGTTTTGTTGTATATACTACATACAATCCCATATATTTTTCATTTTTGTTTTCCCAAGACGGGCATTTGTTTAATATAGTATATGTCATTGAATTAGAAGGTACATATCATTGGCTTAACAAGTATACCAGGGGATACAGGTGATCTCTGATGGAATACTTGCAAACAGTGCAGTGGGGTGGATTAGCCAGGGGTATAACATGAACAAAGCCAACTGTTTTCATAATGAGTTTTCTGGAGTTTTTTGAAATGGGTAAGAGAGGTGGTAGAGGAAATTTGGCTTGGGAGCAAATTCCAGGTTCTGGCAATAGTGCATGCAAAGAGAGATTTCCTAGCATCATTTCTATGTTTGATGACATTTATGAGGTTTTGGTTACTAGATTTTAAAGCTCTAGTGGTGATGTAGGGCTGCATTAGTTGCAGAAGTGCTGGGGTTTTGTCAGGAAGGTAGTAGAGCTTATGTGCTAATGAGAGTTGATTGAGTAGGAGTAGGTGACGCAACTCCAGCCTGTTGAGTTGCTTGAGGGATAGACAGTGGTGGAATCTATAGGAGGCGTCAGTTGCAAACTTGGCTATCTTGTTGTAATAAGATTCTATTTTGTTTAGTTCTGTGCGGTGGAGATTAGTCATGATGGGGGAGGCATAAAGGAGGATGGATAAGAGGTGAGTTCTTGCTATAGTGGCTTTAGTATGTTTAGTCATGAAGTGTTTGTTCCTATAAAGGAGACCAAGCTTTTTGTTTACTTTCTTGATTGTTTGTGCTATGTGTATGTCGAATTTTAGGTTATTTTCTATTTCAATGCCTAGCAGTTTTGTGTGTGTGGTTGGGGTGATCAAAGTATTGTCAGTGGCTGTTATGGTAAATTCATTGTTTAGAGGAGGATATCTACCAGGACCAAAGAGCATTAGTTTTTTTTTTTTTTGGATTAAGAATAAGTTTAATGTTAGAGAACCATGCTTCAGCTAAAGTAAAGTTATTTTGAGTGAGGGTTTGTAGTTCCTTTAAAGTAGGGGCAGCACTTATAATAGTGGTGTCATCTGTGTATTGCACTATTGAGGCAAAGAGGGAGGATGAAGCTATTTGGTTAGTAAATAGGGAGAACAGCAAAGGACCGAGGATGGAACCCTGTGGGACTCTAATGGCTAGTAGTAATAGGGGGGAAAATTGGTCTTGCCATAAGACTGCTTGTTGATGGCCTAAGTAGCAATTGAAACATGATATAGTGGAGGAGCTCATGTTAAGGGTAACTAGAGTTTCGAGGAGTATACGGTGGTTAACCATATCAAATGCTTTAGATAGGTCTAGAAATATGGAGGATACGAATAATCCTTTGTTGCTATGGTAATTGCCTATGTTGGTAAATGAGAGTAACTCTGTGGTGGAAAGGTCTAAAGCCATGCTGAGATTTGGATAGTAGATTGTTATTTAGGAGGTGATTCATTAGTTGAGAATTAACTACTCTCTCTAATATTTTTGACAGTGGAGATAGAATTGTGATTGGGTGATAGTTTGTGAGTTCAAGAGAGGTACCTCCCTTGAGGAGTGGAATAATATGTGATATTTTCCATGTATCAGGAACTTTACATTCTGATATAGACCTATTTATGAGTATAGATACGGGATAGGCTATAGCCTCTGCAGTTAACTGAAGGAAGTCTGCTGGAAGACTGTCAGAGGCTGGTTTGGTTGGTTTAAGTTTTTTGAGGAGTTTTGCTATTAACTTAGTGGGAACTGGATGTAGAGAAAAGCTGGGGGGGCATGTTTAGAGAACTGGGGTGGGTAGGGGTAGTTGTTGGAATGGGGCCATTGGCACTCTTTTGGGTGTTGGCAAGAACTTGGACTGTATTAGTAAATTAGTTGTTAAATTGAGTGGGGGTGTCTTCAAGGTTGTTTGATAATAGAGGGATAGGGGTAGTGGGTTTCCCTGGGTGCAGTAACTTCATTATTATACCATGATCCCCCCAAAACGTGCACGCTGATTGGCCAGCGTGCCCGTTGTAAATCGAGTTATACTAATGGAAAAAGGTCCGGTCGCCCGGACTTTTTTCCATTAGTATAACTCGTTTTTTTAAAACACTGTCTCGCTATGTTAAATGGGTTTAACATAGCGAGACAGCTTTAAAATAAGCAATGGAGATCTCCGTTGCTTATTTTAAAACTGTCTCGCTATGTTAAACCCATTTAACATAGCGAGGCAGTGTTTTAAAAAAAAGCAACGGAGAAAGCAAGATCTCCGTTGCTTTTTTTTAGTGTTTCGCTATGTTAAATGAGTTTAACATAGCGAGACAGTTTTAAAATAAGCAACGGAGATGTCGGCCTTAAGATTACAGGATTTGGTTGATTTAAGTTTGAGTTGGCTGATGTATTGGGTCCTGGATTAGGGTGTATGCCTCCAAAGCAAGTGAGTTTTTGGAGAAGGTATAGATAGAGTTTAGTTAGTGTATTATTTTGATTTGTTTTTGGGAATAGTGAGGGTTACTCTTGTTTGTTAGATTACTATATAAGAAGGAAAAAGGTTTGGAGGAGGTAAGGTCACATGGTGATATAGCAAAGTTTATTAGTTTTATTGTACTAGCAAAGGAGTCTGTCTGACCTGTTGGTGGGGTATTGATATAAAGTTTTGTGTGGTAGGAGGTAAGGATGGAAAGAGTGAATAGTGTAAAGATAGTTAATGGGTATAGTAAAGGTTTTAGAAGTTGGGTATTGTGTGGGGAGTACATGGTATGTAGTAACTGGAGAAGTGGGAGTAACTAGGAGTAAATTGTTAAGATGTAAAGGTTGGATGGTGGGAGAGGGTGTTGTGTACAGGGTGTGGTGAGATAAATAGTAATGGGGTGTTATAGGTGAGACGTGATTGGGTAATTGGGTGCAAGAGTTGACTGGTGGGTGTGGCTAGTAACTATAAGTTCAAGTGATATGGGGGTGGGTGCGAATGGAGGTAGGGTAGGGGATTGCAGTGAACAGAGCAGGACAGGACCGTCCTAAATGTGAAGCAGTTTTTAAAAGAAAGACAATCAGTGAGAAGATAAGGTAATCAGTATAAGAGATATGTGCAACTTGTTTTAATGGTTAGCCTTTTTTATTTCTGCACAAATCTATGGAGAGGGATAGAATCAGTTGTTAAGCTGGGATCAAGTCTAGGGAGATGAGTGGTGAGACTGTGGTATGGAAAAGGGAGGCTATGGGACTGAGGTAGTAGATAGTGAATCTGTGTGGGAGAAAGAAGTGAAAGTGGAGACCAAACAGAGAAGAGTTTGGAGGTAAGAGTGGTTATTCCTGTAGGAGACAAGAGAGAAAAGGGACAAAGCTAGCAGCGTGAGTGGTAGGTATAAGGTTAGGTATGAGGATGGGTAGGTTGGATAGGCCATGTAAAGGCATGTGAGAGCAGGGGTAGTGTAGTGAGGGGAACAAAGGGAGGTACGGTAGCTGACCAGGGGCAATAGGTTTAGCAAAATAATAGGAATTACAGGAGTAGTTGTAGATACAATATAACATACGTTATTCAGTAACTGCACTGTTGCTGGAGAGGAACTTCCACCGATGGATCAATACTCTTTAAAAGGGAGTGGGTGGTCTTCAAGGCTCGTTGGGGTTAGACAATGAGGCTTTTTTATTTTTTAGGTGCCAGGGACCTATAAAACAAAGGTAGAGAAAGAAGATAAGGATGTGATAGATAAGTAAGTTAGCAATGACAATAGGGTGAATATAGGATGAGAATAGGAGGGAGTATTGCTTAGAAAAGGAGTATTGTAGTGACAGACAGGAGGAATAGAGATAAAAGGGTGCTAGAGACCTAAGAAGGTAGCAGGATGCTAGTGACTCAAGAAAGATTAGTGAGTTGAGCAACTGACATAGAGAAAATAGCAGAACATAGAAAATACATATTATCATTCAGTGAGGACATAAGAAGGGCAGCCTGTTGTAGCCATAACAATTGGACAGTCATAACTGGCCTGACAGCGATAGTGTTGAAATGTCACCTCTGTTAGGCACAGTTTAATAAGGTAAAAACCTCTGGTCTGGCAACGCTGACTAAACAGTCTAGATACAGCAGGTAGTAGGGTTTGGCAACTAGCAGGTAGTTCTAATAAATACAAATAGAAACAAAAAGGACAATTAAACATTTACTGGTAGTTATAAAATATATCAGTTAACAGTGTTCACCAGTATTTTAATCTTGAATTCGATACTGAAGGTATACAGGCGACTGTCTAGATATAGCAGGTAGCAGGGTTTAGCGACTAGAAGGCAGCTCTCTTAAGTACAAATATAAACAGAAAGAACAACTAAACAGGGTTTAGCGACTAGCAGGCAGCTCTATTAAATACAAATAGAAACAGAAAGAACGACTAAACATTTACTGGCAGTTCTAAAATATGTTAGTTAACAGTTATCACCAGTATTCCAACTTAAATTCAACACAGAAGGTGTACAAGTGACTACCAGCCGTTAGATGTTGGACGAGATATAGCAGTATGGTAATGCGCATGTTTCAGGCCTAGCAACACTAAGAATAACTAAATTAGGTACAGTAAAGGTGCATGCTTTGTGCACTTAACAGAAAACCAGTCAGCGACTTACATTACAATGCTAGATAGCATTCATAGCAAGATTTCTGAGATAGGAATGCATCCAGTGGCATAGACACACTGTCGCAGTTTAGAAAATCCCAGGGTAATAGTATGTACACACCAGAAAGAATTCTTTGTGACAGAGTAAATAATTAAGAAAAATACAAGTGCAGGTCACAGCTTGATTGCATACATGAATGCCGCCAATACAATTTGAAGCTCAGCTGAAATACGCAAAAACAGGACTCAGGTCAAAGCGTAGTTAACAAACTGTTCAACACAAAATGCTATACAGCCTTAAAAAAGACGCATGTTTAAAATGCAAAGAATTCCCACTGTGCTTCTCTTTCTCCATTTTATCCCCTAAGGTTGTCTGCACATGAATGCAAGTGGCTAAACAGAGTAAGAGTCGTGCTAGGACTACAGATGCCATATAGTATCGCAAACAGAAGTATTAGTGCTTTTATATGTATTACTTTTAGATTTTTTTTAACTAATTAAAATAAATCTAATTATTTTCTGGTACAAAAGGAGTTAACTAAACAAAAAAATAGATAATACTTTGATAATTACTTGTACATCTCTAAATAAATTATTAAATGAACTGGCTTTCAATCATATGTTCTAAAGTATTCCATTCAGCAAAAATGCAGAAACTTATTATTTTTTATCTTTATTTTGACACTTTCCCCATCTTTTAAGCTACACACTGTACCTCACAAAAAAGCAAAACCCATAAAAAGTGGATAATCAACTATATTAAAGCAAGTCATTCTCCAGTCATGGACACTTATTTGGTTTTAACAGCAAACCTCAGACTGCTGGTTCTCAAGGATGTCGGTTTATTACAAAGAAAACAGTTTTCTGATTGGATCTATAATAAAACAGTGACTCTTCCTTTTCAAAATGAAAAACACAGAAACAAAAATATCTAAACTAATAAAACTACTTCAGGGCATGTATTAAGTAATTCAAATGTGTTGCTCATACAAATGTGTGGGAATCTGTGGTGGGATTGTGATCATTAACAACATTTTTTGATAATGAACTGCATATTTAACATATGGATAATGTCCTTATCAGAAGGATGAATCCTCACATTACTGAAATTCACATTATCAAGCTGCAAAGCTCAAACCATACAATATCAAACCATGATGAAAATAAAGGAAACACCTATTTTATGCAGGGACCTGTATGGTACAAGTCCACACCACAGTGGGAATTTGGGTATTGGTCCCTTCCTCACTGTCGTGTGTGAGATTTTTGAGTTGGTATATATAATTAACAGGAGTAGGGGTACAGGGGGCTTGCTCCCCCCTGCAAAAATAGGTGTTTTCTTTGTTTTCATTGTTTGATATTGTGCAATTTGAGCTTCTTAGCTCAACAATGTGAATGTCAGTAATATGAGCATTCACTCTTCAGATAGGGATCTGGATAATTAGATTCTAGAATGTTAGGCAGTATTACTAATATAAATTGTCCTGATTTGAAGAACACTGTAGGGGCAGAGAATCTGTGGAAACTTATTAAGAGATCTTCTTTTGAGGACGATGAAGTTAGCGGTTAAAAAGAGAAAAAAAAAAAAGGAAAATGAAAAAAAAAAACACTTCTCTGTTCACTCAGTCATTAAATTAAGCATGCAAACAACAATAAAAGGAACTCTTACCTGAAGATTTTTTTTCGGATGGGGTGATAGACTAGTCATCTGACTGATTGAGCATGGTTCAGGAAAACTATCCAATCAACTCCCATGAGCCAACATTAACTTAATGGCATTAAACAACAGCAACAACAATGTGATGGAAGAAGGCCAGCATGGATTAAGTAAGGATCAATTTTTTTCCCAGTCTGTCCTGTTTTCCTTTCATGCTTTATACAGAAATGTGTTTTGGACTTAAAAAAATGACACTGTACCTCATAAAATATTTATGTGGAATCTGGCAGATATAGGTGAGGGGATGGCATGCTTAAGGAGTAGATGGAGGAAATTATCTGGAGATAGAAAAGCACTGCATGGTATTCCAGAAGTTTCTATTTTAGGACCAAAGTTCTTTAAAATTGACATGTGCAATGTATGAATGTATGACATAACATTTTGCTGCCACTCAAAGAATCAACAATCAGCTGCTGAGAATAAAGGCATCAAAACTCATCCTCTTGTGGGAGGCAAGAATTCCAGTCCATGCAGGGGATATCTTCCATGGCACCCCATACTTTGGTTTTCTTGCTTTAGTGTTGTTTTGTGTCTGAAAATTGAAATTTATGAATGCAGCAACCATGGTCAACAAATCTCTAACATCAGAGATACCTTTTTGAGATAAAACCTACAGGCAATGTGAAACCAGTAAATCATGTGTGTGTGTGTGTGTGTGTGTGTGTGTGTGTGTGTGTGTGTGTGTGTGTGTGTGTGTGTGTGTGTGGTGTGGTGTGGTGTGTGTGTGTGTGTGTGTGTGTGTGTGTGTAGGTATGTACTTATATATCAGACATGAAGTTAGAGGTAGAAAATGCCATAAGGCAAAAAGAAATTAAAGATGGCAATTAATGTTTAAGTGTACAAAGTATGCGGTTATGTACTGTGGAGCTACAAATGGTTGCAGGCTACACATTAAAATGACAAATTTTAAAGGGCATTCTAGAAGCAGGGCATTTCCTAGAGCAATGCTACTCAAACTGAGGTCTGTGAACTATGTGCCGATCCCCATATTCTTGTCGACGGTCCTCAGGCCATTTCTCTGTTGTATTTTATTAAGTAAATAAATGCAGCATTTCTTTACTTAAAGAGATAAAATATGAACAGCCTGATTGCTGTGAGAGCTAAGGGTTTCAAAATTGTGATGCTTTCTCCTGGCAAATTGCTGAGGATTACAGTCTCTAAATAATAATATACATTTCATCAAACTTCGTATCCTTTAGAAAATACAATGTAAAGCATGTTATTCTTATATTTTAAGTGCAGACAGATTTTTGACCTAAGAGGTTGACAGGGCAGAGGGGTTTTGAATGGGTTTCTCTGTATGGTTCTGACAGAGGTGAGCTGAAATGTAATTCTAGGCCATTATTTGGGCATTGATTTTATCACAAGCTGATATCTAAGGTACATATATTCATATAAGTGGATGTAACTGGTGTGTGTGTGTGTGTGTGTGTGTGTGTGTGTGTGTGTATGTGTGCCTTTGTTTTTCCGTAAGTTTGTACAGGAGGTATTGCTCTCAGCTGTCTCTAATCTTGCCTGATGGTTTGACGTGTTTTACACAAGATTTATGTTTTTCTGGCAAATTGTTGTGAATTATAGTCACTAAATAATGTCAGACATGAGCTTTGTACCTGTTATTGTAGCAACCTTATATGTACATAAGAGCGCTATTTAAAATTGGTCCCTGATTTGGGTCTTTGTAGATTCTTTTGGGGGTACAGATGAGCAGACTTGATGTGTATATGTATGGCTACAACAATCAAGAACATGATTGTGGCCATTTGTTCTTTCACTTTAATCTTAATCTAACACCAGAGGAATGCATAGGAAGTGACTATTAATTTTTATTAGATAATCAGGAAGTACTTCTAGGTATTTCCAGTTATATCTCTTTGTATCATTTTAAACATTAAAAGCATGGACTCAACGTATTTCTTCCTTGAAAGAAAATAAGACTAAATTTCTTTCATTAGTCATAATTTTTGTTATAGGTTCATAGGTTTTTAGGAGATTACTAGGCTAATAGTTTAGGAGGCCTTACAAGCCTAGCCAATATAACCCAATTTTACCTAATGTATGGTTTCTGGGGACAAGAGGTTGGTACGGGTTTGTGCCTATGGTTACAGTATGTTACAGGTTGCCCTGTCCATAAGGGACATAGGCCCTATCCCAAATGTGAATTTGTGATTCCTCATCCATTGATCCAAATTGCATCTGAAGAGGGCCAGGGAAGGGTTCTGCCTAAAATGAGTAGGAAGCCTGTTTCAAAGAAGGACCAGTGTCTGAGACACATACCTGTCTCTCCATCATGTTTTATTTGAGTTACTGATTAAGTTTAGATCCATAGTGACACTCATGCTGTTTGATTTGTAAATGTTTAGTAGCTACATCAGGGCTGGATTTGTGAATGCCTTGTAGGTCAGGCATAGGTCAACCCTTAATAGCTGGCCGTTGTTAAGGCCATCACTGGATCAAAAGCTTGGAAAAAAGCTCTAAAATGCAATTGAAAGTATCTAACACTCCATGACTTCTGCAGGCCTAGTAGTCTTGAGACCTCTTGTTTAATTCAGTTATTTCAGTAGACTCTTGATCAGTCTTACTATACAGCTTAAGCCAAGGTAGAGAAACACAAGAAAACTTATCGTAGTGATATAGGTTCTATACTGTATAGATGTAACTGCCATAGTTTGTTTATTGCAATAGTTTTACAAGAAGTGTGTGACACAACAGAAATAAAAACAGCTGGTCTTTTGCCACAGATAATATGAGAAGCATTGTCCTAGAGATTACTTTAGTGCTAACTCATAAATGCTAGTATGTTAATATAATGGTAACAAGAAAAAAGATGTTAAGTTGTATACCCAGCAATTTTGATTCTTGGAAAAAAATGAAGTGATTCTGCCATTGTACAGAGCTCATATTTATTCCAGTTTGAAGACTTTTTATAATTCTTGGCAAATACATCAAGTTAAAGCTCAGAGAGCAATGATTAATGATTAGGGTTATGAAAAGATTTTTGTATGAGGGAAGACTTGTTAAGTTAATCAGATTGTCAGTGAAGGAAAGGATAAATGAACAATATCTGGACAAATAAGGCTGCTAAGGATAAAATGAATGATAACATTTTTAAGAATGAATGAGAAAAATAGAAGGGGCAAATGGTTGAAGGAAGACTTTATAGGGAAAACAGAATCAACTTATTTTATGGACCTAGAGAAAAAGAAAGAAATAGAGTGAGAGATATGGTACTTTGAACAGTACTGCCTAATACCACTGATACAAAAAACAGAGGAGAGTTTCAAATTAAAATTAGATATTTAGCCTGTCCTGGTGGCAGGAATCAGCCCTGTACCACAGGAAGTAACTTGTTTACAGCTCACATCTGTAATCCTCTGTACCATCTTCTAGTTGTTGAGTTGGTCAGAAATCAAGTCCCTGCAGTGAAGTTTTACTATTCTCCAAATGTTAAACATGACTAGCAGTCATAGCTTTTGCTGCAGTTTTCCTCCTGAAATTCTTCACTGTTTGAATAGCTCTCTTCAGTTGACCTTTGGACTGCCGATATTACTGACTAGACTCCAACAATTCAAGGATTATATCCTTAATATCAATCTTCCACTCTGAAATTATGGGCCCATCATACCACAAAGTACCTTCCAAACCTATCAAATATCCCTGGATGATGTACACCTCCATTCCGTTTTAAACATACTACATAAAAACTGTAAGACACATTCCATGTACATGCTGTTACTCATTATAGGAATAACGTTCTCACAACTAAAACATGTCCTTCCAGAAAGTGCCCCTCCTACATACAGATCATAAAGATTATAGACCAGTCTCCTTTCTTGACTTATCGCTAATTTGTTTTTCAAAACAATACCCCATAACCAAATTATGAAGCACAACAATATGTATAGACTACATACAGACCCTCAGCATGGATTCTATGATGGTCATAATACATGTACTCCCCAGTGTACAGCATTTAGTCATGCTTACAGAAGCATGTCAGAAGGACATTTATTTGCTGCCATATTTGGTGACCATATCAGGATTTTTTTAAAAGGTTGCCCACCCACCTCCTCCTCTTACAAAATAAAGCAGACTTTGGCACAAATATGAACTAGGCGTCAAACAACCTCTCAAACTCCTCCTTGATAATACTTAACAATAAGGCATTTCTTTACTACTAGAAAATTCTCCTAAGAGGTCCTTTAGGGTTCTGTGCTTGGTCTAGTAATTCTAGTCATTTACACTTATAATCTACTTCTCAATCACACAGTCTCAAACTTGAAAAAAAAGTCAAAGCAAACCTGTAAAAGGATTTCACTTCAATGTGTAAATATAACACTTTAACAAACTTCACTTGAACTTTGCCAAAACTGGGGTAGTGCTATTCCTCGCTCCTCAAAAACTGAAGGATAACAACACTATTGATATATTTGACCCAAAATGAAAAATATGTTACAAGTGATTTTCTGCTTTAACTTGGTTTTCACCTCAGTTCTTTACTAATCTTTACTCAGTATACTGAATTTGTTATAGAAAAATTCCTTAATCAACAAAAACATACAACTCAGGTTCTAACCATCTAACCTCAGACTCTCTAGCTCAGCCCTAAGTAAAGGGGTGGTTATCCCAAGGTTAGGATATGGTCATCTCATAATAACTTTAACCTCAGCAATCAACATACATTTATCTGTTACTGTTTTGGGCTTGGTAGATATAATGATTCAGGGATGGGGGCTACAAGAAATCTTGCTTCTCTGAAAATTGTTTTTAATATATATATTTTTTTTTTGGTATTTTGGATTACTGCATATTTGATTAGTTTATTTCATTAAGTTGGAGCTGACAAGTAGTTAAATGTAAGGTTAAAGCATGAATGTTTCCTCAGGATGTTAACTGTAACATTTAGTATATATTGTTGGTGGAATTCATGCATAGGTTTTAATGAAGTCTTATATATGTTTTAATGAGTATATAAAGAAACTTGCGATATTTATATGTATGTCTGTATATTCTTTCTGAAGTTATTCATGCACTTAAGACCATTATGTACATCACTGCACTAAATGAAAAAGGAGGCTTTACTTTGAAATTAAAACCAAAATAAATGAAATTAAAGTAAACAGTGTTTTTCATAAATAATCTAGGTTTATAATTAAGCACACCATTTTCAGATTTTCTGTAGATGGACCATTGCTACTCATTTCAACTAACAAGTCAGGCTAACAGCAAATAAAACAATAGCATAATAAGGTGGACAACAGATTTAGAGGTAGAGTTTGCACCAGTGTCCGATGTAAAGACTAAACAGGACACAGACTCTTAATGACTAGAACATCAGGATGTAAACAATTTTCCTGCACCTTCCATGAATATGGCATTTTAAAGACAAACACAATTTTTTTCTTACCTTCATTGCAAGTGCAATTAATGCCCCTTCTGTTGGCTGACCCATAAGAGTGCCATCTCTAATGATTGAATTATTGGCCACACAACCAGCCTGAACACAAACCAGATAAAAATGACATTATTGTTAACTTCACAAATAGTACAGGACTGTTATTTGCATAACATGAATTTCATTAATACTATATCTGCTACAGTTTGCAAATATCACACATATTTATTGTTTGAACCTTTATACAGATAGTTTCCAGTATATAAGTTATACAGAGTTCCTGGACCATGGTAATAAAAATCTTTGGTTGTATGTAACAATATGCATGGCAAAAATGTTGTTTCTTGTAGAAATCATTTATAATTCACTATAGTTATTATGTATACATGCATGTAATAAACCATTAAGTACACTACACAATGATATTTTCACCAAACACAACCTAATCTTTGTCAGTGGTATAACAGATACATCACCTATTGTAGTATATTATACCTACCTCAATGTGACCAGCGTTGTTACCACAAACCCACATGGATCATTATTACCCAGAGGAATGGAGGAGACAACTAATCAATATTACAACTCATTTGGTGAGGTGTTTCCAGGGGAAATTTATCAAACCAAATACCAAGTACCTCATAACACAGAAGGACATCAAATTGTCTTATAAAGGCATGTGACAGAAACAAGGCAACAAAACAGTTAAAGTCTTTGAGGCTTCAGCATACTGGAACATGTACACAAATCAGAAAAATGTTTGTGGATGGATGGATGGATGGATGGATGGATGGATGGATGGATTGATGGATGGATACTGGAACATAATCTGCAATATGAGATGGATCCCTTTAAGGTTCATATTCTTCCTAACAGATATTTGTGGACACCTTTCTTGAGTTCTATTGAAATTTATTGTAGTTGCACAATAATTATAAGTGAAGGACTAGCAAGGTTAAAAATCAACATCTTTGTTATTTCGGGAATTCAACCAGGCCAAACCTTTGAAAATGTGTCAGTGTTTCCAGATGGCTGCTTCATTACCACTTAATTCCCTAATTCCCACCAAGTTTTTTCTATCACAGTTTGCACCAGAAGTCAGTCTACAGTGACTGTTCCTTCACCAGATCATTAAGCTACTGAAATCATGCCAAACAGAGGTCAACAGCCTAAAGTTTGCCTCACTGGATTTAAGTAACACATTGATTTTGATACCCATTGAATGTCATCAATGTGTCTATCACCACTAGCTTTTCTCAGACATTCAGCTCATATGGCTGTTTCTAAATAAAGACCTATATAGTGTTTACTTCTGTCATGCAACATTGTACAAATGACAATATTTCAACTACTTTAAGTATGATTATTTGGCAGTGGTCTGTTCACTGAACAGATGATGGTTTAGCGGTGTGCATAGCTGCATGACCACATTGTAGGTCTTCACCAATTCCATCTAGAGATGGCCAGGCTGAGATAAGCTGATCAGTGTACTGCTTGTACATCCAAAACAGGACTCTGAACTCATTACCATATAATCTCTTTCTGACTGACTCACCAGATGTAAAGGCAGCTATCATCAGGTGGTTTCAGTGCAATTTATCCACCAGATCTGTTATAGCTACTATGGGCAACTCTTTCTCTGTATATCTCCTACTCCACTTCATTATTTACAAGAGAACAACAGATATTTGTTCTTGGTCCAGTTCCTCCTGTCTGTAGGATTTATGCAGAGATCATCTGTTTGCCACTTCCCACTATCTAAAGTTGTACCTCAATTATCAGTTCTAGGTCCCTTACCCACAATTTATAGGTATATTGCACAGATCAGTCTTAGGCCTCTCCTCACTATCTACAAGATGATGGGTGTTCTTTCCTTCATTTCGATATGATTAGCTCTTGTCCCCTCTCCACTATTCAAAGATGTATTGAATGCATCAGTCCTTGATCCCCTTCTTACTATCAACACATATACTGCATAATCACTGTCATTTAATCTGAGCTACAACTATAATTAGGGATATCAGCTGAATTCTGAATTGCTAAATTACTGTCCCCTTATGTAAACTATTCACAGTCTCCAATATCTTCAAATGCACTCTCTTCCTCTCTGCACATGGCAACCTACATTTTCCTGTAAAGTTTCATTTTAAAATATAACTAGCAAAGTTAACCATCTGGGAAAGATCAGTCTAGAGCACCAACAACTTTAAAATGAAAATAAAATTAGGCAAATACCACAGCTGAAATCACAATCAAAATAAATGTTTAATAAAACACAGGCAATGAAAAGTACAAACGGTAAGCACTTTCACAGTCATAAGACTGCTTCTTCAGGCCTAACAATAAACATTCAATACATCTGTTTAAGATACATTTCATTTTATTCTCCTAATCCACCTCTAGATAAAGGGGGCTTAATCACCACAATAGAAGAGAGTCTGTATCAGTCATAGCATGGCTCACTATACCTGGCCTACTATCTGTATTCATACTAATGTTACATATTTGTTTCACTTATCTTAATTTAGTTTCCTGGAATCACAATTATTCATTTCCTCTGGTCACAATCCAGATATGTTTTTGGAATAGGCTCTCTGTTTCTACCTCATAACGCCCACTTCACTCCTCTACCCTACCCCCAGTTCACCCACCCACCTTTCTCTATATTTAAACACAGCAAACACCTCCCACATGCTTTCACTTCCAAGCAGCCATCTTTAACTCACATGTCCAACACTATAAACCTCTCCCATCTAAATTACCCCACAACCACATATTCCTCACTCACTTTAGACATCCCTACTACAGTAGACCTTCATTGTAGCTCTTGAAACCCCTCCTATCCCTACCTATCGTACTGCATATACCTCTTCCTAACAAAGTACAACTCCCAGCTAATCATCTTCACTGACCTTTCTCACACACACTACTACTCGTGTACATACCTCCTCTTGCATATCATAGCACCATCTTCACCAAATCAGTAATTCAAGTAGAAACAGCAAGCCTTATGCATATTATTCTTTGTACACACAAACAAGTATACTTTTCATCCAAATATACTAACTCTCCACTACAGTGGGTCAGAACTAGCAAGCTGCTCTGATACATTCCTTACTTCTTCATACTATTATCCTTATTCCAACTTACCATATACCATTTCCCTCTCTACAGAACTTTTGTTCCTCACTCATATGTTTAGCATTATTCCCAGAATCTTCTCTCTCATACATGCGACAATCTCTACTCTGTCTCAACCATTTCTCCCCACACAGTTACATCCACCTGTGGAAATACTCCTACAAACAAGAGAATTCCTTATCGCTAAGACCAAGATTAAAAGAAAAATATTAACCATAATACCTCTAACACTACCCATTACTCACCCCAACCCTAATCTTATATACATCCAAACCCAGGACACACCAGGCACCTTTCTCCTTTCACCAGTCAAGCTAGCATCCATAACTCATTCATGTCTCCTTCTTCTGGGTTACTCCTACAACACTTAAACTGTCAACTCATTTGTAATAGTGTGTCAGTTCTACATGCACAGGTTGTCTTCCACTCTGTTAATTTTTTACTTCATACAGAAACATGGCAGAAACCAGCCATAAGAAAATGAGGAAATGCCTACCCCACTGCCAGGCTACAACATTATAAGTCAGGACAGGACACATAAAAAAAAAGCTGGGTTACCGCTATATTATACAAAAACTCGGTTTTACTCTCCACCTCCCAGCACTGCCAGCCCTCATTCTACAACACTGAACTCATCATATCCTTCTTACAAATAAATGAAATAACAACATATGGGTTATAGGGCTGCACTTTCCCCAGGGAATATCACTCCATGATTGAAAGCCTGCTATTATGAATACTCAATATCAGCCAAGAAACCTTAATTTTAGGAGATCTAAGCACTGACTGGAAAAACCATCTCAGCCTCTCACCCCAAATCCACCATCAACCTATACAAATTCACTCTATTTAACAGCTGCTCAACAATATATAACAAACCCTCCAACCACTCATCCATAGGGGATTGGACCCTGACAACCACTCCCAGCATCCTTTCTAAATCTGTAAGTGACTACCTACCCACATATGTGAGAACACAGTCCAGAACCTATTTAAGTTTAACAAAGTCACCTTAATTAACACACTAATGCTCTGTAACTGGAATGTATTAAAAATGCGGTCACTAGATGAAGGTGTCGCTTACTTAAATAAAACCTTACTTGACATACTAAAGCAAGTATCTGCAATCAGAAACAAAAGACTATAGCACAACCCTGCCTTCTCCCACTCCAAAGCCACTATACAAGTAATGGCACAGAGAGATAAAGCTTAGAAGTCATGGCTTCTTGATAAAACCAAATTCATATGTAACATTTTAAGGAACCTTGTAATTTCAGTAAAAACCCATTAGATCTGATAGGAAAACTTACTTCACCCCATTTCAGGATACTCATAACAAGAATCCCAAGCAATTCTGCCCTTCCATATTCAATCTACTAAATCCAGGACAACCAAAACAATCATCTCCCTTCACCTCAAATGATACTAAATCCAATTTCTAACCAATTCGATACCTATATTTTTTCAGTCCATCCCCTCTCACACTAACAATGATTGACCCAGCACTCTCTCTATATTACTCCCTAACTGCTCTCAGATATTTAAGATGAATAACATGGGTAAGTTCTTGTGCCCATCCCCCCTCATTTTCACTCTGTATTAATTTACTCTGTTTTTCCCTTCATGTATTAGTCTAATCCCAGTTTGGTTATTCTCTGACAATTATTCATTACATAATATTGGCATTTTATTTACTTATTTATTGACAATTGATTGCCAGGAAAGTCTGACTGGGTAGGAGCCCATTTTCAGAGGAGGCCTGGGGAGTAAAGCTCCAAAGTATTACAAAATATTTTAATAACAATTATTTTACAATCTTTAAAAATAATACAAAAATGACTACAGTTTAAACAATTGTACCAACTTAGACATAATATGAAAAAATTGGTTAAGAATAGATACAAGTTATATGACAATGATTTATTATTTCGAGAAATTTTAACCAGTTTATAAAAAAAATAAAGGTGAGTCAGTATAATACATTATAAAGTGAGAGAAAAGCAGGCTTATGATATATTTAGAAAGAAAATCAGGGGAGAGAACGTGATAGAATTAAGGAAATGAGTAAAGAAGGAAGAGTAAGGTGGTATAAGGTATGAATAGGTATTTATTGTTATTTAGGGATATAATTTATCCTGGGGTTGAGCAAGTACAGAGCCAGCTTTTTGTGGCTAGGAAGTCTTTCACAATGGTTTTGAAGGATGGGAGGGATGGTACTCACCTGGTGGATATAGGTGAGGAGTTCCAGTTAGTTCCAGGTCTTAGCAACATGGTGCAAGTATAGATAATGCCCAGCAGATTTCATACCATTACATTGATGCATATTAAATTGATACTAGCAGGTTCACTACACAAGTATAGTTTTCAGTATTGAAGTGTAGAAACTTTAATGCACATTATATTGATTTCTACAGGCTGAAACTTAAAAAATGGCCAGAAATAGACTGATCTGAAAAAAAAATAATGCTTCCTTTTTATAAGTGGTCAAATAATAAAAATAAAAAATAAAAACCTTAATAGTACATCACAACAAAATATGTCTGAATAACTGTAGCATTAGGAAAAGGATTGTTGCTATGGTAATGTGTAGGAATGGGTTTAGCGGCAGTGGCAAGGTTAGGTTTAGCACACTTGAGTAAAGATGGATATTGGTGTGCTTCACTGTAAGTTAAGTCAAGTAGCATTTCTAGTGAACACCAGCATAGCTCTCAGCCTTCCATCTCCAAAATGAGGAACACTAACCCTCATAATGTGGAGCAAATGGGCAAAACGTGGAACATATACTAACAGCTTATTAACAACTTCAACTAGGAGGTCATAGGATGGTTAAAATATGTTGGTTTTACTTAAAAAAAGATCTTTTAGTATTTACCATGGATATCAATTAAAAAATTCCTAACACTGATTGTGTAACAGACCCTTCCAATGTGAACTTCGAGGAACATGACCATTTTAAGATTCAGAAGAGGTACGTTCTTTGTAATGATGTACGCTTGAGAAGTATTAACACCAGTCTCTGGAAGGATGTATCAGTCAAATTTGATTCAGTTATATGACTGGATTATAAGTGAACATGAGAAAGGAATGACTGTAGATATGATCAAACTAAACTGCAGTAAAGCATTCTGATAAATTTCATGCAAGTCAATTCTAGGAAATGGCAAGGGATAGGGTTATGAATGCTAAAGATTTAGGATATACAAAGTCTGATGAGAGAGAGAGAGATATTTAATTGTCCTGGGCCTAGGACTTTCGATTGCATTCAGTTTGGAGATATACAAAAGAAGAGAAAGCAGGATAATCCTCTCTGGAGGTAATGTAAAAAAGATACACCAGTGGAGAATAGGGGATGAGTTCAAGTAAATACTCCTAAACACTGACCAAGTGAACAGAAACATAGCAATTAATGTTCAGAGAAATTGAAATTGCTGCCTTTTGGCCACTAAATCCCTAGTGTGAAGTACACAATGTCATATTTTTCTTCTTTGTATATCCTGATAGTAGTGCTTTAAGTCTATCCCTTGCATACATTCTTAAATTTCCCTACATTTGAATACTGTTGCTTTCTGATAAAGAATGTGTTTGTAATGTATCAAAACACTTCCTGTGCAATGAAAAAGCTTTATCAAATCATGTCTGAGCTATCTGCACTCCTTCTTCACCCTGTGCAACCACATTTCATGGATTCTCCTTCTTCTACCCTGTTAGACTGTGTTAACCCCTACCTTTCTTTCTTTCTTACTTCCTGTCTGCTATGAGATATACATCAAGTTCCTTTGTTGTCTCTTTACATGCCTTCTTGCATAAGAAATTCACTCATGCCACTGAGAAGTAGTCCCGCAGCATCACTCTACCCATGCCACTGCAAAGTTGTCCTGCAGCATCACTTTACCCATGCC
This sequence comes from Protopterus annectens, assembly GCF_019279795.1. Lineage (NCBI taxonomy): Eukaryota > Metazoa > Chordata > Ceratodontiformes > Protopteridae > Protopterus > Protopterus annectens. The sequence continues at coordinate 1,950,176,315 of NC_056741.1, forward strand.
ACTGCAAAGTTGTCCCACAGCATTGCTCTACCCATGCACTGAAATGTTGTCCCGCAGCTTCACTCTACCAGTACCACTGCAAAGTTGTCCTGCAGCATTGCTCTATCCATGCCACTGCAAAGTTGTCAGACAGCATTGCTCTACCCATGTCACTGAAAAGTTGTCTGACAGCATTGTTTACCCATGCCACTGCAAAGTTGTCTGACAGCATCGTTCTACCCATGCCACTGCAAAGTTGTCCCACAGCATTGCTCTACCCATGCCACTGCAAAGTTGTCCCACAGCATCACTTTATTGCAATCAGAAAAGAGGCCAGCACTCAAAAGTGTGAAAATCCAATGCAGAAGTTTATTATAGCAACACCATAAGGGTAGAGTGAAACCACAATACCCCACAAAAAATCAGACCGGTTTCGGCTGCAATAGCCTTCCTCAGTGTAAATAATAAATGCATCAAACAATACAATAATTTATATACATCCTGATCACACCCATATCAAATTCCATTGGCTGATTATAAATGCTCATTTAAGCCAATAGGAAATATCTCTCCCAATTTAATAATCCAATTTCTCTCTTTATAATTCAAAATAGTGTGCCAACCAATTTTGTTGGCCCTATCTCTTTGTATTCTATCAGTAATAATAAATCTAAAGCATGCAGTGGTATGTTTCACAGAATACTTATACAAAGCATTAGAATTTATTTTGTTCCTAATATCACTGATGTGTTCTGATGGGAGCCCTTCACATTGCCGACATTTCATAATGCTGACAATCATATGGCTGACACCATATGATTGTCAGTTGAAATGCTGACAATGTGAAATCGGCATCTCAGTACAGTGCGGAATGGAAAGATTTCCATTCCTGCACTGTAGAGCGATCTCAGAGTTGGTATATTAAAGTTACAGGGGGAAGTGGGGAGTGTACTCCTTAACCCCCTTTTCCCGTAGTGATGTTTTTTCAGTGGCCTTCTCACTTATTGTTTTAATTTGTTGTTTGGGATATTTTTGCAGTGACCCTAATGATAATGGACACCAGTTAGGTATAACAGCCCTGTGTTTCTTATGCTTAGTCAAAACACTGCTTGTGCTGTGCTGATGAGGTCATAACAAGGCCGAAATATGCATATCCACAGCTAGTGGGGTTTGGCTTTATTGGCCTGAAATTGTCCATTAAAATGACAAAACAAGTCATGGGCATTCAGAATCGTCAATTAGCTAAAACACCTGATGTTCATAAGGGTCATTTGCATATATCCCATGTGCCTCTGATACAAGAGGTTTGGGAGGTGACTCAGTGGAAGTTCTACCTTTGCTGGAGTTTTCGTTTTGTTTTTACTGATTGGTTTCTCAGTGACCTTCTCACTTATTATTTGAATTTGTTGTATGGAATATTTTTGCAGTGACCATAATGATAATGGACATCAGCTGGGTGTAACAGCTCTGTGTTTCTTATGCTTAGTCAAACACTCTGCTTGTGTTGTGCTGATGAGGTCATAACAAGGTCGAAATATGCATTTCCACAGCTAGTGGGGTTTGGCTTTATTGGCCTGAAATTATCCATTAAAATGACGAAACAAGTCATAGGTTCATAGGTTCATACTAGGCTATCTGCCCTAGGGCATTTATAAGCCTAGCCTGAGTGTGTTTGGCTTTCGCCACCCATTTTAAATTAATTTTGCTATGCCCTTTTTCGAGGTTAGTATACTGTGCCTCTGTCTAACAGTGACACAGAAGTGATACCCGAGGTAAACCTATGATCTCCCATCCACTCATCAAGATTCCTCTTGAAGAGAGTCAATGAGGGACTCTGTCTAACCTGGACTGGGATTTTATTCCAGAGTGAAGGGAGCCTCTGGGTTATGAATCTGTCCCTCCAGCATGTCCTATTTATTTCAGTGCTGAGGTTCAAGTCTCTCGAGCGCGTAGCTCGATGGGATTTGGATTTTCTGAGGTGCAGCATGTCCATTAATTCCGGGTTGGATATGGCTTTATACATCAGGCACAGATCGCCTCTGAGCAGACGGTATGCCACTGAGTAGAGCTGGAGTTTCTTTAACCGGCCAGCATATGGCATCTGTTTGAGCCCTTTGATCCTCTTGGTGAGGTACTTTTGGGGTCTTTCCAGTTGCTGCAGGTGTCTGGTAAGGTACATCTCAAAAGGGGCATTGTACTCAATTATCGCCCTGATGAGGGATTAGTAAAGAGGCACGATGACCTCCCCTGATCTAGATGTGAATCCCTTCATGATTAGGTGGGCTATATAAAATGTTTTTCTAACCACTTTGGCCACGTGGTTGTCAAATGAGAGAATCACCAATTAGCTGGACATTCAGAATCACCAATTAGCTGAAACACCTGATGTTCGTAAAGATCATTTGCATATATCCCATGTGCCTCTGATACAAGAGGTTTCGGACGTCACATAGTGGAAGTTCTAACTTTGCTGGAGTTTTCGTTTTGTTTTTACTGTTCACTGTATTTAGGAATGACACTAGGTGGCAGTATATACCTACATTTGATAGCATTCCCAGTCTTTGATTAAAATGCTGCAGAGACTTGGTACTGCTCCTATTATGCAGTTGTTTATTTGCTAGTTCCCAGATACAGGTCCTGGCTGTGGCTACATTCTAATTTAAACTTACACTTACCTCTGGACTCTCCAGTAGTCCCAGGTCCAAGAAAGCAACTCTGCCACTAAATGTTTTTTGCATTTCCCCTCCTCATTACTCCTTCTTGGCTCTGCCCACTCCGTTCGGCTTACGGGCTCACTCCACTTCCCTACCCTACCCCCAAATTCCACCCAACCCCACTACATCTACACTTACAGCCACATAATCACTCCCATTCCTTAATTAAACTAGCACCAGCAAACCCCTCCCTCAGGCACACACCCCTTCCCCCACTACATTCTCTAATCCAATAACCTCTCCTTTACACCTACTTCATCCCATATCTCTCTACTAATTATACCTACCTATACTAACTCCTCCCTTTGTTCCAACTCACCCACAAACCTCTCACATTACCGCTATATCAATAATGCTAATCAAACCGTCATTAACTCTAACCATTATATGCCTTCCTCTCTTTTTCTCCTGCCTTTTCTATCTTACCTGCCTCCCTCACATTTGTTACTCCACCCTTTTATACAACCTCCACTTTCTTCAGACACAAAACAATCTCCACTCCATTTATTTCTCCACACTTTTACAATTTTAGCAATACTCACTTGCTTACCAGACAACTTGTCCCAACCATCTCTAAAACTATCCCCATCTCTCTCACTGCAAACCATAATTGTTTCCCCACCCTCAACACTAACTCCAAAGACTCTAAAATACTTTTCCTCCCTCCTACTCCAACTGTTCTCAATCCTTCTCTCTGGTGACATTCATCTCAACCCTGGTCCCTCAACCAACCAAAACAATATCTTACCCTCTCCAACCCCCTCTTCTCTCCACAAATATCTCATATTTGCTACAATAAATCCCCAAAGTTTATGCAACAAGTTGGGTAACTTTCATGTCAGTATATCCCACAACAAACCAGACATTCTTTCTGTCTCAGACACATGGCTAAAACCTCACATTAAGGACACTACAATTACTCCACCCAATTATAGAATTATAAGAAAACCAAAAAGAAAGGTGTCTACTCATCTTCCCTGACAGTAACCCCCTATACAAAATCCCTACTGCACTTTGCTTCAGCTGAACTAACCCTGGCCCTCCTAAAGATAAACAACAAAAGCATATCCATAGCTGTCCTTTACATCTCCCAGGAAACAATATCCCCATTCATGAAGATATTCTCTCTTGTATGTCAACAAACATACAAAATGAAACTATACTCCTTGGAGACATAAATATTAACTGGCCTTCTATAAACTCTCCCACATCCTCACAGAATATAAACTTCTATAAATTTACCCAACTGATCAGTTCCCCAACTAGGTTTGCTAAAGATAATCCCTCTGGATGTGTTCTAGACTGGATACTAGTTTAAGTACTTAGCAGACTACAGACAACTCTGCAATAAAGTTAAAAAACAAACCGCCACAGACTAAAAATCTTACTACACAAAACTACAAAACAATCATAAATCCCAGAAAGGTCTGGAACAGTATCTCTACCCTACTCCATCCTGATAAAAAGGACAATCCCTGTCCAGATCCTACTTCTTCCAACCTATTCTTAGCAACACAACTTAACTCATTCTTTATAGACTCAATAGCTAAACTCACCACATCTTTCCCAAATAACACATCAAGCAAGACCCCATCTCCGTCTTCAGTCCCCACCATCTCTAACCCTACTCAGCACCCCCTTCTCTATCAAACCTATTCCTATTTCTACCATAAGAAAATTTCTGTAAAAATTAAAACCATGCTCGAATGCCTCAGATGAACTTCCTTCTTGCTTCCTCAAGCAAGCTGCTGATGGCATAGCTTTTCCCATCTCTATCCTAATAAACCGTTGCATCCAAGAATCTTACGTACCTCTCCTCAGGAAAAATGCCTTCATTATTCCCCTCCACAAGGGAGGCAACAATACCAAAATCTCCAATTTCCGTCCAGTAGATATCCTATCTCCCATTTCCAAAATTCTTGAAAAATGAATCCACTTACAAATTCTACCCTATCTATTAGACAATCAACTGCTGACACCTATACAACATGGCTTCAGACACAGGCATAACACAACTACAGCCCTCCTTTCCTTTCTTGAAGCCATCAACCAATCTCATGACTCTAGCAACATTGTATCAACCGTTCTCCTAGATTTATCCAAAGCCTTTGACACTGTTTCACATAACCTTCTCTTGTCCAAACTATCTCATCTCAATCTTGCCTCATCTTCTATCAACTGGTTTTCCAGTTACCTTACAAATAGACAGCAAGCTGTTAAATGGAAAAATTACACCTCAACCTTCTTATATACTGTCACAGGAGTCCCACAAGGCTGTATACTAGGCCCATTATTGTTCAACATCTTCATCAACAACTTCCATCACTGTATTCCAAATGCTAAACTGGTCCAATATGCCAATGATTCTACAATTATCTGCTCCACCAAATCCCTCCCTAAACTCATTAAACTAACACAAGAAGCTTTCTCCTGCACTGAGTCTTGGATGCTCAACAATCACCTTGCTCTCAACCCCTCAAAATCCAAGATCATGATATTTCCCCCTTAAAATCCACCAAACTTGATAAGAACTCTTTCTCTATAACTAGCCAGAACTTAACCCCAATTGAAATAGTTCCCCACACAAAACTTCTAGGAGTCCTTACAGATGACCAATTAAAGTTTGACATCCACCTACAAACTAATATTAAGAAAACACATCAAAAACTGGGTATGTTATACCACCAGAATTGTTACCTTACCCCCTCAACCAAACATACCTTGTCTTCTACCTATCTCTTCCCCTCCCTTCTATATGGTGCCACTCTCCTCACCAGTCTTCAATCATCCCTAAAGTCTAAACTTGCTTCTTGCTAAAACAAAATTGCTACATTTGCTACCAGATCCAAATCCTCCTCCCACCACTGTAATGCTCTCCAGTCCTTGAATTGGTTGGAACTCCCTAACTATTTTTCATACATTCAACTCCCTACTGCCCATAAACTCATCTTCATATCCTCTTTCTGTCCCTCACTCTCCTTCTCCCTCCAAATGCACGAGCCCAGTATACTATTTAGGTCCAGCAATCAGAACCTGCTAGAAGTGTACAAGCCTATACACTCTCCAGGGACACTTCTATTATCTTTCTCCCTAGCACAATTATGGAATTCCCTTCCTCCTTTGATTCAAACCACCTACAACCATTCACTTTTGAGAACTTGCTCCACTCACACCTCTCTTCTCTCTGGGAATGCCTCTGTTCTCATCCTACCTGACTCCCTCCCTAGATCCTTTCCCTTCTCTATCCTACTTGTTATCCAACACTCATCTCCACTATTTCTATATTATTCCACCTTTTTCTCTCGCTTTACTCACTTTTTCCAAAACTCTTAAGACCTTCCCTCCTCAAGGCCTGCAATCCTAATTAATTTGCCTAGTTCCTGTCTTACAAAACTATATTCCTCTCATACATTTATCTGTTGTTACATACTGTTGTTATTTTTTCATGTACTGCTAGGGCACTTTCCCCAAGCATTACTCCTACCAACCTTGTGGTTGTCTTACTTTTCATTCTCAAAATTGTATAAATTTTTAAATTGTTCAGATTTTTATTTCTAAGTATAAATGACAAAGGGGAGCAAGGCTAGGTGTATTGGAGGCAGTTTCAAATTGTTTTATCATGGTGAGGATGGGAGGAGAAATGGGGTAGGCATTATCCTGAAGGAACAGTATGCTAAGAGTGTTTTGGAGGTGAAAAGAGTGTCAGATAGAGTGATGTTTATGAAGCTGGAAATTGATGGTGTAATGATGAATTTTGTTAGTGCATATGGTCCACAAGTTGGGTGTGCGATGGATGAGAAAGAAAAAATTTGGAGTGAGTTGGATGAAGTAGTGATGACTGCACCCAAGGGTGAGAGACTGGTGACTGGAGCAGATTTCAATGGGCATGTTGGTGAAGGGAACAGAGGGGATGAGGAAGTGATGGGTAGGTATGGTGTTAAACAATGGAATGCAGAAGGTCAGATGGTAGTGGATTTTGCGAAAAGGATGGACATCGCTGTGATGAATACATATTTTAACAAGAGGGAGGAGCATGGGGTGACATACAAGAGTGGAGGAAGATGCACACAGGTGGATTATATCTTATGTAGAAGGGCCAGTCTGAAGGAGATTGGAGACTGTAAAGTGGTGGCAGGGGAAAGTGCAGTCAGGCAGCATAGGATGGTGGTTTGTAGGATGACATTGGGGATCAAGAAGAGGAGGATGAGTGTGAGGACAGCACCAAGGATCAAATGGTGGAAACTGAAAAAGGGTAATTGTGAGGTGATGTTCAGGGAAGAGTTAAGACAGGCACTGGGTGGCAGTGAAAAGTTACCGAATAGCCGGATAACTACAGCAGATCTAGTAAGAGAGATGGCTAGAAAGGTGCTTGGTGTGACATCTGGAAAGCGGAAGGAGGACAAGTAGACCTGGTGGTGGAATGAAGAAGTACAGGAGAGTATACAGAGAAAGAGGTTGGTGAAGAAGAAGTGGGATTGTCAGAGAGATGAAGAAAGCAGACAAGAGTATAAGGAGATGAGGTGGCGAAGGCTAAGGATAAAGCGTATGAAGAGTTGTATAAAAGTTGAACACTAAGTTGGGAGAAAAGGACCTGTACCAATTGGCTAGACAGAGGGACCGAGCTAATAAAGATGTGCAACAGGTAAGGGTGATAAAGGATAATGAGGGAAGCATACTCACAAGCGAGGAGAGTGTGTTGAGCAGATGGAAAGAGTACTTTGAGGGGCTGATGAATGAAGAGAATGAGAGGGAGAGAAGGTTGGATGATGTGCGGATAGTGAATCATGAAGTGCAGTGGATTAGCAAGGAGGAAGTAAGGATAGCTATGAAGAGGATGAAGAACAGAAAGGCTGTTGGTCCCGATGACATACCTGTGGAAGCATGGAGGTGTTTAGGTGAAATGGCAGTGGAGTTTTTAACTAGATTGTTTAATGAAATCTTGGAAAGTGAGAGGATGCCTGAGGAATGGAGAAAAAGTGTATTGGTACTGATTTTTAAGAGTAAGAGTGATGTTCAGAGCTGTAGTAACTACAGAGGGATTAAAATGATCAGTCACAGCATGAAGTTATGGGAAAGAGTAGTGGAAGCTAGGTTAAGAAGGGAGGTGATGATTAGTGATCAGCAGTATGATTTCATGCCAGGAAACAGCACTACAGATGCGATGTTTGCTCTGAGAGTGTTGATGGAGAAGTACAGAGAAGGTCAGAAGGAGCTGCATTGTGTCTTTAGAGAAAGCATAAGACAGGGTGCCTAGAGAGGAGTTGTGGTTTTGTATGAGGAAGTCGGGAGTGTCAGAGAAGTATGTAAGAGTGGTACAGGATATGTACGAGGGTAGTGTGACAGCGGAGAGGTCTGTGGTGGAAGTGACAGATGCGTTTAAGGTGGAGGTGGGATTACATCAAGGATCAGCTCTGAGCCCTTTCTTATTTGCAGTGATGATGGACAGGTTGACAGATGAGATCAGACAGGAGTCCCCAT